>NC_084962.1:1575996-1875996 GCF_949316205.1 Platichthys flesus | reverse complement strand
AGGACTGAGTCAGCATGCACTATCCAGCTATCCAGGGTTTAACATGCATTAAAACAGGTTCAGCTAAGGGACTATAAAGATTTGAAAAGGATTTATGTCTTAAAATTATGAGCCAAACGTTTGGATGATGATAACATAATTTCTTAGCTGGACATTCATGCTGCTAATCTGTTGTACTAGCACATCCCAAAGGCGTCCAGCTATTCACATCTGGTGACTGATGTCACTGATGTTCATGAAACCATTTTAATGATGATGACTTTATCTTTGAGAAATTTAGCACTATCCTGCTGGAAGTAACCATTAGAAGATGGTAAACTGCGGCCATAAAGAAAAATGAACATGTTCAGCAAACAACAATACTGTACCAGTTAGGCTGTTATGTTTTTACAGTCTTCAGCTGTCCAGTTTTGGTGAGCCCATTGTACTGGCTGACAACACGAATGAGCAGCAGTGCAGCTGTTTGCCTCAGTCAGAATGAAATAGGATTCCTCTCACTCGTAATACTGGATTCTTTCAACCCCTATACCAGCTCACATCTGTTTTTCCCCATGTACATTTACTAGGGAAATACAATGAGCCAATGTGGAAGACCCCCCACCACCACACACACACACACACACACACACACACACACACACACACACACACACACACACACATACACATACACACACTAGATAGACTGTCCTTGGCCTTGGGGTCATTGGTCTGATATTCTATCCCAGCCACCCCTCTGTGCCCTAAACATGCTTTTCCAGTCTGTCCGCCTTAATCCATGGCAACAAGAGAAATAAAGGTCCACAAAACAAAGCCCTGAAAAAATTATGTTGAGTACAAATCTCCCGAGAGTGAATGCAACTAAATGCCTTTAGTTGGGTCAGTAACTTAATAGTGAGGTGACACGTACTCCCTTTGCAGCAAAACTTCTGAAACTGATCCTTAAGACTCATTTAAGCCAAAGGCATCCAACACAGGAGCAGTTAGAAAATCTTAAAGTTTTTAAAGATGATGACAGTCAGTGAGTGGATTAAAAATGCTGCTAATAACACTTCATTGTACAGAAAATAAGATAAGAACTAAGCTAATAGAAGGATGATGGAGCTTGCAAAAGAGAGGATCAATCTTTGACTATTGGCCTTGAATTACTTTTCCACGTAAGGCAAATTTTTTTTTTTAAAAAACCATCTTCCTCATCTGACTTTTTTTAACCAATGTTATTGCAGCCTTCTGTGATCTAGACAAATCACTTGGTGAGTCTCAGAATGTTATCGTGGATTGCTAAAACCAAGAAAATATGAACCAATTAGTAATTAACCGAACGTCTTTACTCAACTTATTTCAATGCTTGTCAACCAGTAACATCCCTTCAGACCTTATATAATGTCTTAACATTGATTTCCAGCAAAGCAGATTTAAATTAGATGTAGAAACAAAGATAATATTATAACGATAGGATGGCTCCCATATTTAGTAAAATAATCAAATAAAAACACAACTAACAATTTGTCTCATATAGGGCTTTAACACGATGCCACATCCTCTGTCCTTAACCCTCAACAAGAGTAAGGAAAAAATACCAAAAGTCCCTTTAACAGTGGAAACAATCTAACCCAACTAAATAGAAACCTCAGAGAGAGCCACATGTGAAGGATTCCTGGGCCAGGACAGACAGAAGTGCAATAAGATAATTTACAGCATTGGTTTAAAAGAAACAGATTATGATATATAAGAAAGTAAATGAATTGAGCAATTATTGTCAGTAATGTAATGTAATGAGATAAGGCATATTGTTTATCAAGCAGTCTTGTTGAAAATAATAGTCCGTGATTAGCTGTCACCATGATCAGGATCCACCATAATCCACAATCCATCATCATGATCCACTGACACTATCGGGATTCACCATCTTGATACACCATCAGCTGCCAACATGATAATGGTCCACCACCACTATCGACGATCAGCTACCAACAGGATACAGGATCCGCCACTCAATCACGATCAGATGCCAACAGAACCATGAGCAGGGTTGGTACTTCAGGGACAAGGCACTGGTGTGCTTTCTGGGGCAGAGGCCAAACATGAGCTGTTTTCAGACATGAACAAGGATGTCCCAAGAATTGGGTCTGGACCTTCTCCTTAAGGTTGCGTTACAGACATGAATAATGGATCGGGAGGAGCAAAGGCAGGGTGTACTGTATTAATTCCTCTGCGTTGATCACATGTTTTTGTTTACAACACCTCGACACCACCATTGGCAGATATCACCAAAGATTCTCTTGACATTTTCGCCAGTGACTTCTACGTGTACAGCACCACTTTTTCATTCTGAGATATTTGTATTCTTCATTTATTTGTATTTTACACCTGCCACATGTTAGAATCGTCGTCAACAAACCCACTCGCTTGTGGTGAATTCTCCAGCTGTGTTCTCCCCTCGTCCCCTCGTCCCTTCATTTGAGGTCACTTCTTACACTGTTTACACTTAATTGCACATTGCACAAAGTGTGGGAAGTGTCTTTGAGGTGCAAGTTTTTCCAATAGGTTCACTATATGGTTGATTTTGTTGTGATAATAAGGATTGTGTGCTGTACACATTTTGCTCTACAGTACATTTTTCTTGATCGTTAAATGGTAGAAAGGCCCATCCTGGCAGAAGCTTCCATCTGAGGGAGGTCAAGAGGACTTTAAATGATCTGTTAAGACGGTAAAGCCAGACAACTGATGGCTGGAGGGCAGTAAACAAAACAAATATGTTCTCCAGGATAATTAGTTACACTCAAAGCTCATCGTAAATCTCTCTGCCCATGATGTCTCAACAAAGTATCAGCTTGTACCCAATTTAACAAATTTTGGGGAAATACTTTATCAAGGTTGTTCCAAATGAATACAACTCAGAGGGGACAAAAAACCTTCCTCATAGGGGTGTGGGTTGCAATAAATCATTCTAATAGTGATAATGTACTAGTGTGGTGGAGCTGGTTGAATGCACAAAACTGCTGGAACGCAGTGGACAAATAAGTTGAAACCTTACTCTCTCACTCCCTCACATCTGCCTAGTTGGTAAAGTTGGGAAGGTTGTCAGAAGCAAAAGCTCCTGAAGTGTTTGATCCTTTCACACCATTGTCCACAAATCCCTATGACTACGAATGGCAAACATCATTCATATGATTCCAATTTTCACTGCTGGTGCTGTGATGGAGAGTTGTGCTGACTGCTCTGGTTTGGTTTCCCTAGTAGTGCTGTTTGTGTCCGAGAAAATGCTGGCCTCTTTCACCCCATGGCTGTATTTCAAATGGTTAGAGCCTTTTCTCGATGTGACTTACAAAAGCAGCTTTGATAGCAGTGCTCTGCTGCCAGACTCTATTCTCTTTAAACAGGTTTTTGAGTAACCTTAGTACCAATGCTGCTAACGCTCAAACATCCAAACTATCTCAAATCTGACTCACAGACTTGTTAGACCTACTCAGCTCCTTTTGTTTTGCTGAACCCAACCTTTGGAAGAAGTCTCATGTATTTGTTGACCTGTGTCACCGCACAAATGATCAGGCCTAAATTGACAGTGGCTCAAGATAGCCCATTGTACATTCTTATAAAAAAAAATGTTTTATTTTGTTTGCTAGTAGTTAAACCCCAAACCATGGGTGGCAAACCTCTGGCTTCAAGGCTGTATGTTGCATGTTAGATTTCCAATAGCCTAAACAAAATATGAAATCGTATTAACGTGTCCCTGCGAGTGGTCCCCTCCAGCTACAGAACTGTCAGGTCACAGTCAGTGGAATCGAAACACACTTGTAGCTGTTATGAGTCATTGCAGACCAGCATGGTGGCTGTCAAAGAAACACAAGTGAAATGTTCTGACCAAGAGAAATGGACAACATATCATTTTAAAGTAAAAGACTTGTTGGAGTAGTGTTTGCCTCTGTAATTTTTCCCTAGAATGCTACCCAGCCATAGCCAATCAAAATTTGAGTAGAGTCATTTGACCCGGGAGTGAATGCCCATTGCAGACAAAAGCCAAATGCCAGTGGGTGTCAGTGGGTTTTGTAAAGGGCGCTATAGGTAAAGCTTTTCAGTTGAGTTTGGGTGTCCAACATGCAGCTTTCACAAGATCACGTTCTGACAGAGAATTAGTTTCAAATCCCACAAACATAACAACCACACTCGTGCATGTGATATTAGTGCACAGAACAGTGTCTCCAAGTGGAGAACCATCATCACAAAGGAGAAATGGTGAGCACAGGCCATAAACACTCAACTATTCAATATCTGCTTGCTGTATTTGCAATATTTGATTGCCTTTCAGCGTAAATATTTTGAAACAAGGGAGGAATTACTGTCTTTACAAGCCATACATGGCACCACTTAATGTGAGGATTTGTTTGAGCAAGTTGTTGTGCCTAAATACAGCAGTGAATATTATCATAATAACCCTCTTCATCATCATCATCCCCATCATCATCATCCCCATCATCATCATCATCATCATCATCAATAAAAATTATTATGAACATTTTAATAGACCTTGATAGTGAAAAGGTTCCTCACCAGCCTTTTACACAATCTTTCACTTTCAGATCAGGTCTCATGTTTTTATTTCAGAGATACACAGAGGTCTGAGACAACATCACCATTAATTTGAATGGGAAAGTAAGACTTTTAGACCCTGCTGTTAGGTGTGAAAAGGGAGATTAAAATCAGTTGGAGAACTGGATGTTCCAGCCTTAATGGCCCCAGCATTGTGCAGTGTTGTCTTTCACCATCACTGCCGTCAATGGTGCAAAGTTAATGTGAAGAGACATTTGGCAGATGGCTGCTTCTCTTCAAGAAAGGATGTGAATAGGGATATTTCGTCCCTCTCCTTTCTCTTCTTGTGATCACTCTACAAGGCACCAGAGGCACAGGAGAAAGAAAAGGGAAAGCAGGCGCAACTCAAAACCTCAGTGTCAAAGGTTTTAAATTTGGAGGGTCAACTTCTGAAATTTGCCTCTGTAATTGGAGGTGCCTCAGCTGCACCAAATCTGTTAGCTCAATATATTCTACTAAGTAAAACAGATTATTATGCCATGTCTCTCTAAGTCTTGATTAGAACCACTAGCAGAGGAATCTGACCCACAGTGATTCCAGATTTCAAAAGACTCAAGCCATCTTAGCACTAGCATAATATTCCTTGCTTGGGAGATAGGAAATGACTTGAAGTTAAACAACAACAACAACAAAATTCAGATCCAAAATCACACTTACTTTGTAGGCCTTCTCAGTTGTATGCACAACACTGAAAATAATGTAACTAAAACGACTAAAATGCGTTACCTGAAGAAATACCCAATAGAGAAATCAGAGGAGGCAAAGGCCAGGGTTAGCACATGGCCATTAGACACATTGGGCACTGTTACAATCGTTTCATTTTGGACAACTAGCACAGTCACTTGTGTATAATAACAATCATAATAATAATCATGACAATCATAATAATGACTAAACATACAATCCAAACCAGAAGAAATAGGAAAAATAAAAATCGGAAGTGTGAACATTAAGCTTTAAGTTCTGCATATTTTGGTACTGGTGTTTGGAGAGAACAAGAAACCACAGGGATGAAAACTAGGGAGAAACTTTTTGTTCAGTCAGCAGTTACAATTGTCTCTGATGCTGATCATCACACAAAGTAACAAAAGTTGAAAGAATACTGCTGGTAATGTTCAGAAACATGTGTCCGAGTGAAGTCAAATGCTAAGGGTATGCGATTTGCCAGATGTGTCCAGAAATGTCCTGTTTATGGTTCTTATTACTCTGGGGTGACCCCAAGGTTTTCCATATCCACCACTTTAGTGTCAGGTACCTTTTTCTCAGTAATCTATCTCTGAATGGCATCTCCATTCTTGGTCAGGTTGTAACTGGGACATGGACTTTGGTGATTGAAGTTAGAATTATAGCTACTCAAAGCAAATGTGTTTTGGAATTATAGGGCTGCTTTGAAAAAAAAAACCATTTGTATTAAGCAATTACTCATAATAACCATGTTTAATGATACTGTTTAATAAGCATTTTTAGTGCCTCTTTGCTTATTAGCTATTTACTGTACCCATGAGCTCATGGCATATTAACTGTAATCCTGAGCTGGCTACTTAAATTGAAACTCTGAATGCACCTTTTGGAGATGATCCTATGGTGGTAACAGCCTGTTAAAGTTGCAGTAGTAACAGCTGCTGTCCATGTTTGAATAAAATTATCAATATTAAAAATCACAGCTTATTTAGGCTCAACTTGGATAATTTCTGCAAGAAACAACTGTCTCCCGTTAATGAGCTAGACTGTGTTGGGCCACCAAAGAAGACCAACCGTCTTTCATGAACCGACCAATCAATCAACTTGCCCTTTGCAAACTTCAACCAGCCACCAGCCCCAGGCCATCATGTCGTCAGTTATGTCAGAACCAGAAGAGTAAAAGTTATTCTAAACCTTTGCTTCCCTGAGAAGGTTGATACAAGTGTAGATTACCTGCAGAAATGTCTGTATGTGGGATAATGATTGTGTCCATTTTCAATACTCTAGTTGGTTTGTACCATAAAGGTATGACGACTTGCTACACAGGCTTACATAAATTATGTTTACAGTAAACTTGTTGTCAAGGTTATATCAGAAGTTGGGGTTGCACTGTTGATAAGGTGTGTTTAGGAATCGTAGAAAGAGGAATGAAAACAATTGGAAGAGAGAGGAATAGAAATAAGAAAAGCAATATCATAATTTAGAACAAACTTGACTTTATTTTGTTTCTCATTGAGGCAGTGCAGTTGAAGAACAGTTCTTTGGTGTTTGTTATCCTTTTGCTGCAGTCAACAATTAGTGTATCCTGCTGCAGATAAGTTGCTCAGTATCACATGCTTAAGAGTTTGTTTCAAAACTAATTGCTGCACCATCACGAGTCGTCGTCTAGTGGCAGGATTCCATGATAGGCTTCATGCTCATGACCCTCATGCTGCTTGAGCCCATGGTCATGATGCTCCTGTACTCTCCAGGCCTCATGTACATCATTCTTCCTCTGTAGTGAGCCTGCTCGTACATCAGCCAGTGGCCCTCCATCACGTTGCAGGACATGAAGTTAGACATGCTATAGCGGTCCATGATGTCCTCGCAGTCCTCCATCACCTCGTGCATCTGGCCCTGGAAGTTCTCCCTCTCGTAGATCTTCATCCTGAAGGAGCCTCTGTGCATGGGGATCATGCGACATGACCTGATGCAGTCACTCATGCCCATCATGCTCATGTAGTCGGCATACTCGCCTCTCCTCATGAAGAACTGGTTTCCCATGAAGTTGGTGCGGTCGTAGACCATGAAGCAGCCCCTCTCCACCCTGCAGGAATGACAGCGGCTCATGTAGGAGGACATGTCAGGGCAGTCGCTCATGCACTCGTAGGAGCGGCCCCGGAAGTTCTTCTCCTCGTAGAAGATGATCTTGCTCATCATGTTCATGCCACTGGAAGTCATCTTTGCCAGGTGTTGTCACTGCTGCTGCTATTGCTGCTGCTGCTGCTGCTAATGCTCTTGAGCTGAATTGCTTGACTACCTGTTGGAGAACGTTCATTTTATATACCTGACAAGCAGAGAGCCCCTTTGTGAAAACAGCCTGACCCAGCAACACACCACTGAAGCCAATAGAGCACTGAGGGTCCACATTTACTGTTGCCCCAAAAAACCTTATAGAGGCGGTTTCACTTCAAATACTGTCAATACCTTTTTGAAAGGGTAAACAAATAACAATAGCACCTTTGTAAGGCCTTCAAAGGCTTACATTACTGTAGAGCACAAAACCATCCTTAGGTCTGGAATTTTGGTTTGTCGTCTCATTCTTCACAGCTTGCCAGATCAGTGATCAGTGTTCATTTTGTAAAATATTTAATGGTTCTTTCCATTAATGCTCAAATGTCGCAAAGGTCACATTTGTTCCAAGCAATATGGAACAGAAAACAGTGACAGGGTGTAAACATCCATGAACATCACTTAAGGTTAGGGTTAGGGTTGCTCTTCCACTTTTTAAAGTCTATTACGTATTTCGAAAGGAAATAAAACTATAGATTATCATAACAATTAATAATATGATTCAGTGATAAATAATATATCTCAGTGATATAATGGTCACATACATACTGAACATAACACATTATCCCAGCACAAATATCTGTGGGCCCTTTTTTGGAGCCCTCAGTCACATCACATGATCTTCCTGTGCAGATCGGTGTGTGATGTAGATATTCAAATTCCCCAATCATTTCATAATCATCAGAAACTACTTAAAAATGTCTTAAAATAAATTAGGAGCGATCACATTAATATTAAAATCCTAAAGGCCAGTTTGGAGGAGCTAAAATAAATCTTATGAACTTGAGAAATGAGAACAGCGACACAAACACAGAAGTAGTCGCGGGTGACCAGAGCAGACGCCAGTTTCATGTAAACTGTGACCGTCTCACTTCCACTTCTTGTTGGTTCCAGTGTTGCTTCACTTAGCAAACCACTGTGTTGTTTCTCTTCAACTTTGAGGTGCAGACATTTTCCTTCCTCAGCCATGACAACAAAGATGAAAGCGTTTACACCTACAGTCATGCAGGACTTCTAGTAAATGAGGCTGATCATGTTTTTCTTTTGTTTTTTCTAAAGATGACAACTCCCTGAAGGCCGTGTTGCTAAGTGGTTCATCTGTATGTTGAAATGGGATGTTGCAGGGTTGTTGAGCCATAAAACGGGCTGTTATCATACTGACAACAACAGTTTGATGTGTGTCCAGTCCATTAAACTCAACATGGTAGTTAAACTGAGTTATGGCATCTCTGACTGCTGGTCCAGGTTGAGCAAACAGCACATGTCAGCACAGAGGGCTCGTGTTCGATTGTCCACACAAAGTACAGGGTGTGGAGGAGACTGAGCAGCAGAGGAATTCCTGTGTTTTTGCTCCACGGAATGTACCTCAAACTCCTCTGCAATAAAATTACATATAATGTCTGCCATAGATTCACTACAGTCAACAGAAGTAATGAAGAAACTGTCTTTAGGAAACAATGTCTTTTTTGAAACCTCATTAACATTCAAATAAGTTGAAATTTGTATGTGAGACAAAACCAAAACCAATCAGATAATTGTTTATTGTCTGATTAATTACATAAATGTAAACTTAAACGATTATGTGTTCTTCGAATTTCCATTCATTTAAATTTTTCAAGGTCATCAGTAGTTCATTTAAACCATATTTAAGCAGCCTGGCCACATGTTTACATTGTATTAGCAAACTGAAAAGATTAAAGAGGGAGTTATGTGTTTATGTTAAGGGGGATGTGTCTATTAAAAGTTTTACTATATAACCGTTGAAGGTAGAGATAGCATTACTACTATTATCATTACCTCAAAAGTAGTTTTTATAGTCATGAGGATTATGCAAAAACTACAAGACGGATTTCCACAGAACTTGGTGGAAGGATGTAATGATGGTCAGGGAGGAACTCGTTACAAATTCAAATCTGGATCCAATGAATTTAAAAGTGGACTGTTGAGCCTTGGCAGAGGCATGTGCTCTACTGAGTCCTATTATTCTTTATTATTATTTGGACATACAATACGCCTATGCACATTCATTGGTGCTCCCTACATCTGGATCAGAGATGTTCTTATGTAGAAATCATTTAAAAAACGACACACTTTTCCATTATGTTACAAACTGTTTCATCTAATCATGTTGTAAATATTGTAATTTTGTTCATGTGTTCGGTTACACGCATCATCTTTTGCACTTCTGTCTGTCAGGGGAGATTGGATCCCTCACTTAAGCCCTATGAGACAAATTCTGAGTTGTGAATCTGAGCTATATGTATACAATTTGATTGATTTCACTTTATAAGTTAATCTGTTAAAGTAAGTTAAAATGGGGAAAAAAACGATTTGGCCAATTGAACCATTGTTTTATAGAATAAGAGTTTATAGACGTGATATTCTATAGTTCTTAGGGTATATGGTGTTTAAATTATCTGCTGCTTGAAAGGAAAAGGCTACAAAAGTACTTATTGCTAAATTACATTTTACATTCCTCTCTGGCAGAATTGGCTTTTTGCTGCCTTTTGTCAATCTACTCATCTAACCCAATGCACAGCATACAAATTCATTGGCAGTTTTATTTCCAATTAACAAAAAAATCTGAAACACAGTACTGGAGGTGAACCCTCAGCTGAAGCATCTTTGTCGGACCTGCCATGGGCGGGCTTGACAGTTGTCTGAGCTGGAGCAGAGTATCACCTGAAACACAACACTGAAGGTGAACCCTCAGCTGAGTCTCTGTGGATACCCGACCACGAGCCCGGCGGATCCGACAGGCCGGCAGAGGTACAGAGAAAATTTATGTCATGATATTCGTCATGCTGGCTTGGGCGGTTTTCGTAAACTGCAAATATCTGTTCTCATGTGTCAGGAACAGAGAAGCACAAACTCAATGTGCACCCTACATTAACTGCATTGGGTCGTATTAGGGCCGGACACAAAAAACAGAATGCCTGTCGGGTTCGAAGCAAGCTTAGTTAGTTTTCTCTCATGCTCTTAGCTGCACATGGACAGACCAGTGTAACTATATATGTAGCTGTAAAACCATGGCTCATGGTTCGAACAGCTAAAGATGGGAGTATTTTGGTGAAAGTGGTCTCCTCATCAACATGTCCATGTGTTTCAAAATATCTAAGTCACATAAGTAAATAATACAAATTTGCCAATATAAAAATATGCTCTGAAACCTGTCTGTCTTTTTTAAGTGATGCATTTCTTTCTTGATATAATACAGAAATACCAGCAACATTTTATAAATGAGAATTACATTTGATGATCCTGTCATACAACTTTATAATTGAAGAAAAGACAAGTGTGTTAGTAGCAGAGTAGTAAGAGTGCCCTTGCATGAGCATAGACTCTGTTCTTAACTTAAAGAACAAACATTGTATAAGAAAACATTGGTGAAATTCTGAATCTGTTTAAAAATTGCAATAGTTTTAGTAGGTTTAAAGAGTAGATTTCTCATTTAGAACGGTAAAGGACCTGCAGAGTGGATGGAAAGTGGAGATTTCTCATTTTATCTACTGTTAAAAGAGAAACTGTCCCTCAAGAAATTAAATTAAAGAATGCATGTTCGCTTATTGAAGGCTGTGTTCATGGAAACTGAAGTAACTCACACAGTCCTGACCATTTAACATTTGACAAAGGTTCATCTTCCTTGCTTCCCTGCTAAGGATGTGGTTCACATCAGGTATTTCTAGTATTTCCTGTGAGGAACAGTATCATGTGTTTATACAGAGAATGCCCTTTACCAAAATCTATCGAAGGAATGAAGGGAAGAACATTTTAACTAACCAATTCCTGGTTACTACCGCAATATGTTTGCTCTGAGATTGTTCCTTCATTGGAATTTGTTTCTTGCAAGTTCTTGTGCTCGAAAAAAAACCCTGCGTAACACATCTAAAAACAAACAGATATGAAATTAGAGAGCATAGAACCATAGGCCTTAAGTGGACTTCACCTCAGATTGTATTCCCTGGGAGGAATCCTCTGAAATTGTGCACAACGAAAGCTTTACGGTTGCAAGCACAAAGTTCTGAGGAACAGCATTTATCACAGTAGAGCCTATACCGTAGTCAGCTCAATGGAGAGCTAAATTATGCAGTGCATGATCCCCACAGCTAAAACCCTCAAGAGATCTCACACATGATCACTTTCACCGCAGTCTGTTGGATTCCTAGAAAAAAAAATGTAAGCAGCCCGAAAAAAGGGAAAATAAAATCCTTGAGCCGAACCGTCCTGTCAGGCCATGAGCCAAAATTGTTGAGCAGCACAGCTGTTGATACAGGATTCGTTCACTGATTAACTGAATGTTGATAAGAAGTGTTTGGCTCGGTGTGCTGCCTTCTCAGGGTCAGAAGTACAGCAGCAGCCCTGGACGCAGACTTCATGTTAATCTGTCATACTGAGTAATTGTTGCTCAGGTCGTTGCAGATAGCTGGAGAGCAGCCCAGCCGGCTCCAGCAGTGACCATGTCGTCGCGCAACAAACCAGGGAGGTCCACTCCATCTCAAGTGGTCGACTTCAGGGAAAAGCTGTTGACACTAGAAGCTGCACCTTTTACTATGTTATGCACATGTGGCAGAAATGCTCATGGTCATGTCTGCTTGCATGCGTTTATATATCTATATCAAGGAAGTGAAAGCTCTTCCCCTAAACGTCCCTATGTGCACTTTCAGAATCACTTCTAAGTCCGTCACAATGTACATTGAGTGTGCAGTTCATACCTTCTGACATGTTTTAAGAAGATAAAGTTCTATTTTCTGTAACCAAAAATTATTTTAGCTCCTTTATATCAGAAACATTCAAACATGACATCAAATATTGTCTTTAATTGCCAGATATTGACTGTTTTTTTGTTTTGTTTTTATTCACACTGAGGTGCAATGGGAAGGTGTGACCAGAGCCTTCTCTGTGGAGTTTGCATGTTCTCCTTTGGTTTAGTTTCAGGTACTCCGGCTTCCTCCCACACTCCAAGGCAGTGTTAATTTTGGCAGCTGTTTTTGATTTAGTCTTAGTCTTAGTCTTTTGACGAAAATGCAAATTAGTTTTAGTCACATTTAGTCATTTTGATCCTTCTTAGTTTTAGTCGACGAAAACTAATTCCATTTTGGTCTAGTTTTAGTCACATTTAATAGCCACATTAAACTCCTTTTCTATAAAAACATATAGCTGCAGCCTAATAGCTTAAAAATATATATTTAGTTTTAAATGTGAAAACAAAAAGTGAGAGCAGTTCAGACTGGAGGCGAACACAGATACTGCAGCTCGGTAGAAACAAACTGCAGCTTCTGCTCTGATCAAGAAGCTGCGGCGCTGATCTCTGATCAGCTGAGACCAGAGAAACTCTGTGTTTTCACTGTTTCCATAGTTAAGAAGCAGTCAGTCACTGAGAGGCTGCTCCACGAGAACGAGCTCTGCTTTCACTGTGTCTCTCTGAGCGAGTGCGCGGGGCGGGGGGGCAGAGCTACGGACCGGTGCGCTATCTGGGAGCGCACACACACACAGACACACAGACTCACTCGCCTGCTCCTGATACTTCATGACGGCCTGATACGATGATGTTTTAAAAATTATTGTGACTTAGTCAACCACCAAATTTTCGTCTCGTCTCGTCTTGTCAACGAAAGTTAAAATAGATTTAGTCATAGATTTTATTTTCAAAAATTCGTTTTCGTTACGTCTTCGTCTCGTTTAGTTTTCGTCAACGAAATTAACACTGCTCCAAGGACAAGCAGGTTCATTGGAGACTGTAAATTGACCGTGGGTGTAAATGTGAATGGGTTTTTGTTATGTCAGCCCTGTGATTCCCCCCCCCCAAACCCACCACCCTGTGAGGCCCTCAAAGGAGTAGACATAGTGGATGGATATTCCAATGTGTGGCGATGTGCAATTTAGTTTACTAAAATAAAGTTCAAATGTTGCGTTAAAGTAAAAGTAGTGAAAGCACATACAGTGAAGGTTTAAGGTTACATACTGGAAATAGTGGATATATAGTTAAAAAATAAAACAAGTGAGTAATCCTTTACTTAACCTAATTGAAAAATGTACGTCCTGCAGCTCGACCTTGACTCACCTCTGCTGTTTCCATTTTTAAATGCCTACTCTGCATACTGCGTGTACTTCCTACTGTCTGGTACATTTTCAATAACTAAAATATAAAGGAAGCTGTGGTGTATGTGTGTGTGTGTGGTGTCTTTTCTTAATCAAGACTTTTCACTGGTGTTTCTGTCTTATGATGTTTTAACTGGAAGTTAAATAGTTGTTGACATAGAGGTCAGTCAGCATTTTGAAATCAGAAAGGGCAGCAAAACACCACATGTTCAGACTCATTTACACTCTGGAGAACATATGGGATTGCTTATTTATTCTAATGAGTTCCAGGCTACCACATTGATTAATTTAGCTTTAACTGATGGCTTTTCCTTGAGGCGTGTACTCTCACACGTACATAAATCACAGTCCTGAATGTGATATAAAGCTTGAGACTGTAGAAAAGGGTACTTCACGCTCCAATCAAGCAGACACCATTATTAACTGTGAACATATGCATCAGCTGAAGCTTAACTCATGAACCCCTATCACCATAAGAGAGCCACTCGCTGCACTGATGAAATTTTAATGCTCATTTTGAGGCTGCAGTTTAAGCACTTCTGCCTGCAGCTCAGAAGATGCTATGCCTTATATTTCCTACAAGGCTCGGCTTTATGTGCATAAAAGCATGAATCCCTGATGGCGTCTTCTTCACATCAAACACTGTATATTCCATCACATGTTTCTGTGTCAGTTGGTGATCTCAAAGTGCAGTGAGATCACTCGGCACAGTGTCTCTGCCACGCTCTCGGGGCAGAGTGTGTTCGCAGAGGTCGCAGGGCAGCAGCGGCAGTAGCAGCCAGGCAGCCACTGGTGTGCCATAGAAGATCAGTGAGCCATTCCTAATGACATCGCTCAGTGACGGCGGCACTGATTATGTGGCGTTTCTCCCATCAGGCTGGGGAATGAGTGTTGACAGTCACATTGTGCTGTGAATACAGGCTGATCCCTGGGAGGTCAGGGGGAGAGTTGCACTATGATGTCACAGGTCAGCACGTGTTGCCACCAGAGTGCGAGAGAGGGCTGGTTCAAAGTACTTCAGACAAAGTTGGGTTGAAGGGGATGACAATGAAAAACTAAAGAAAAAGAAATAATGAAATAATTTATTGTGTGACTTAAATCATTGGTAGACTTTAGCTAAACAAAATACCGTGGAATTTTTGTGGCTTGAAATGTATATTTTGTCTGTGTGCATTAAATGGAAGAGCTGTTGGCAATTCATGTCTACACAGCCGTATGTCTCATGTGGTCAGAATAATGATCAAAATGCATTCTTTTCTGGACCCTCTGCATAATTGGCCCTCCAAGGTGGTGACTCTGAGTGATTTTCCATAAACCCCTACATTTCCAATTATGATTGTCGGATGAGTCAAGTTAAAGTGATCACATTTGCCACTTTATGCAGCTGGATCAGCAGAACATCTCTGAACCAGCAGTATCTGGAACCAAGAGAGAGCTGGAGCTAATCCCAGCTGCAAAGGTCGACAGTGTAACACAGGACCAACATACAGAGACAAACATCCACGCTCATATCCACACCTATGGGCAATTTAGTGTTTTCATTTAACCTTACAAGCATGTGTTTGAACTGTGAACAGAATCTGTGGTGTCTGGAGAAACCCACACAGGTACAGGCCCAACATGCACACTCCGCACAGAAAGGCCCCTGTCAGCTGTCGGGTTCCATAAAAGAACCTGCTTTGAGGCAACAATGCTAACCACTGTAGCAGCCCTAAATTACTAATTCAAACATTCACCAACAATTTAATCTGGATTATCTAATTGCACTATATGTGGCCTCTTGAATCACTTGTGAAAAGGAGTTGGGGTGGATCAGGGTGGAGGTCTTCATCAGATCAATGTTAAAGATGAAGGTTTGGAGGATATATCAAGGCCCCCTTGAACTAATGCAACCCAGGCAGGGATTATATTTCCAAAACATATGTGGCAAAACAAGTCATAGGAAATAGGATTAAAATGTACCAGGAGGTCGAGTATGTTTTATAAACTCTGTACTTCCTAAAAAAGAAAAACAGTTGAAAGCTGGGCGTACATAAGATGATGATCCTCTAGGTAAGTACAGTGTAGAAACTCGACACATTTTCTTTGGCAAAACTGGCAACCCAGCAGTTCCATGCTGGCACAGTGAGGGTGGCAGTGGAAAAAGAAAAAGGCGGTGGAGCTCCACTGCTGTTCCCCATCCTTAACTTGCTAACCGTAATTATGTCCCCGCATCCTGATGTGAAGCAGATATGCACGAGGAGCTTTTAAAAGGCTGAGCAAAGAACAGGAGGACCAGTCATTCATCCAAGGTGCTGAGTGTGCAGGAAATGTCCACCACAGCTCCTGGTACACCGCATGCAACCATTGCCCTCATGTGGGGTGAGTTCAGGAGAGAGAGGACTCTCCCAGAGTGCACTTCACCTGTAAAATGAAATTAAATGTTTCCTCAAGTTACATAAAGAGAAAAATCCCTTGAACCATACGCATGAGTCAAATTTACTCTGTTCCTATGATAGTTCCTTTCGTTAAATTGACAACCGTATATCTTTTGTATTTCCAAAGTTTGTGTGATACACTTTTTCTTCTCCGGGTCCATTTCAAACTTAAAATTCTTTTTTAACCAATATTCCATTGTTTGCTGACTTGCAAATGGAAAATGTGTGCTGAATGTTTACGTGGCAGGACTCAGTGTTTGGAATAGAAGATGTTATACTGTGATTAATCCTACGTTTGGTCTGTTTGTCAAGGAAAACTTTCATGAAAATTACAGAATTCGTATTCAAGTTTCATCCCATGCGTTACCACATGATTGAAGGCAACATGTGATTGAATGGTCTTGAGTCCAACTATGAAAAGAAAGCAGGCAAACAGAACCAAATGAACTCATGATTTGAATAGTCCACATGACCTCAGCTCCACGTCAGTGAATGCAGACAAAAGATCAGCCCTGTGGCCACTGTTTATACTTAACATATATTCTTACTCTGTAATGAAAAACAAGCCAATTTATTCTGGAATAAGCCACAAGGAATGCTGAGCACCTATAGTGTTTCCAGACCGGGATATACAGTGCCATGTGTGGCACAGTATGACTTGCAGAGCTTACTCCTTACAAAACCGCAGATATGCAGACGTGGCTTCATTTTCCCAGGCTACTCAGGCACTGGCAGAGTACACAGATCTTAGCAGGACAGCCCTGCACGTTTTAAGGTTTTTTCTTCTCAAATGAAACAGTAACCATATTTACATTAGAAGTTATGGGTCGCTGTAATTTCACCTTCTCTACCTCTCCCTTATCCGTTTCCCAAAAAAATTGAAAGATGTTTAGGAGCCCTTGAAAGTAAAAAATAAAAAATCGATCCATTAAATCTAGTATAGGCTAATCAATTAATCACTTAAATCTTTTAATTTACTAGAAGTAGCAACTGAACAGTGTAAAAAAGTATTTCAAAAACGAGAGAAGCATTAGAATACAAAAATACCTAAAACACTAAATGCAAAGGCATTCATTGTAGAATGATGAGTTTTAGAATAATATGATATTATTTGATGTACAGTACTTAACTTTGATGTGGTGGTGGTGGTGGGGGGGTGGCTTTAAACTGCTGGTTGGATATACAAAAAAAGGACAGCAAACTAAATATTAAACCAGGTACAACTACCACATTAAGTCAAGAACAACATACTGATTGGTAAATCAGTGGACAGGAAGTTTGTGTACACGTTACTGTAAAAACATGTCAAATAACTTAAGCTTATGAATTTAATGCAGTGTGACCATTGCTGTCCATGCAGGAGACATAACCACAGCATGTGTGCTCCTTGGGAATGTAAACACAGTGAACCACCACAAGTCCCAGTAGACGGTGTTGATTCCCTGTCAGCTGGCCTGTCCATCTGGAATGTTGCTATGTAGCCACATTTTTATGAAAACAAAAACGCAGCAGTACTTAGTTTTACCGGGGGTAGTCCTTCAAAGCCATATGCACTTGGTGAGCACTTTATCAATAAACACAATACAACATATTGGGCAGTTCCTCCCTTTGCCCTCAAACAGCTCCTGTTCTCTGTAGCATTAATGCCTAAAGTTAGAACCTCTCCAATCTGCTGCCAATCTACTGTTCTACATCCCAAGGGTTCCCCTGGATTTCACATCCTGTGACTGGGGTGGTCACTGAGGTTCACTGTACTCCCTGTCATGTCTATGAAACCAGTCTCAGACCTTTACTTTGTGACATGGAGTCTTATCCTGCAGGAAGTATTCATCAGAAGATGGAACTGTGCACAGGAGTGAACATGATCAGCAATACTCGGATAAGTCATAGTTTCAGAACAAGTCCAGAATATGGCAATGCAGAGAAAGTAATTGAAAAGAAAACATTTAATTCCTGATTTGTGTGTCAGTAAAGTGCTAAACGTCTAACGTGAGAACAAAGTTTATGTGGTGAGGTCTTCATTGGAGAAGGGTCAAAGTGACTTGGGTTGCTTTAGTTCAAGCTCTCCTTCACCCACTACCATCTCTAGAATCTGGGAAATTGTAATTTTCTCCCCCATTATCTCCCTGCCAGACATGGCCTCAATTCAACTTGTGAAAGGGTGCATTCCTTTCCAGCTGAGCTGGGGGTAGTGTTGCCCCAAAGATTAGCCTTCTTCTCACCCTCCTCCTGGAACAGTTCTGCTCTGCCGAAGCTTCCCGAATTCTTCCATGGGTTGTCCTGGTGCAAGTGCTTTTTAATCTGGGGTTTGTACTGTTATTCTGGCATTCCTTATATCCCCACAGAAAACACTCACTTCCTGTACTGCGGTAGACAGACTCGCTGGTGGAGGGAGGATGAGCTCTGTCACTGTGGTAAACCCTGAGAAAAAAAGCTAACAAGAATTAAAGGGATTGCTTTGAATCTTCCCCAAACTGCTAAGTCTCTGTGAGACCCAGAGTCGGGAGACAGATCTTTTTTACTTGCAACATTAATATTAATTGATGTTTCTGTCATCTGAGACCATTATCAATTTCTTAAACACTTTCAGCATTAAGTTGTGGCATATATACATACTTATTGGCATCTCATCTTTGGTTGTAAAAGTTATTTACGTTAACATTATTACCTTTAATTGAATTCTGAACTTCAGACAGACTTGTGTACATCATCAAACAAAGACAGAAACAGTTGCAGAGAGCCACATTTCCTGAAGAAAAAGGCAAAGGCACGAAGCAAAAGTGCTCATGAATGTATTGCGTTCACAAATATAATGATCTTAATTAAGATCAATTATCTATTTTTGGTCATACATCAAGTTGACCTAAAAAATAACATTGCCCATATTTAGTAAGGGAAACAAACATGAAATGAAGTGATAAAAAGTAAAAGATGGACAGAATATACATTATATACACTAAGGCGACCGAGCTCGTCTGTAATGTCACTGTTCAGTCATGACATAAAAAATGGCTAGTCCCTCATCTTGCTCTCAAACTGCCTCAGTTCTTCTTGTCATAGATTCCACCGAATTTTGGAAATTTCCATTTTAGATTCTGTTCCATGTTCACGACTCACCACATCCTTTCTGCTGATTCATGCTTCCAATCTCCTCTTCTACCACATCTATCCTCTAGGCACAAACAAAGGAGACAAACGCACGACTCAAGAAACAGGTACATGATCATAAGAACTTGTACACAGTCACATTTTGTATCCATTTTAAGATGGCCAGCTGTGGCTGAAAATGGATAAAAAAGGTCTGCAACAGTACTTAGATTAGAATGAGTGATTGACTTATTGTTATGAAATTGTAGATTTGCCATCAGACTTCTGGAATCCATTCTAAACAATTTTCTTTTAGCTTACTTTAAGATGCAGGTCTGGATTCAGAGGTTCTTCATTATTCTCTCCATGTCATCTGCACAATGTGTTCACATGAACTTGGAGATCAGTGATCACGTCAACCGGCTGGGAGAGTTTGGCTTGGATAGCCGCCCCGAAGAGCTCTGTAGGATTTATAATCGGACTGAGGCTTGTTAAAGCCTCTGCAGAGCTGGAGTACTCTGGGATGGATCACACGGAGCCATCAGAGCTTGAGCCACTTCACATATGATCAAATCATTTACAGATTCCTGGTGTTTCAACAACTTCTTATGTGCCTCATAAAGACTAAATAAAGAGAACCTTCGACACACAGTTATCCGTATTGCAGCTTTGTGTGTTAGGAGTTGAAGAGAATGTAATATGGGGGAAATTCAAGTGGGTGCAGTACTTCATATTCTGAATTCATTCCTTAAACATTAGACTGAACTGTCGGTCTGCCAACATCCCAAACCTGAGGATGAAGACGCCAAGCTGCATATCATTTTGTGATTTCCATCCAGCTCTACAAGCAGCTAGTGGATTTAACACCTGCAGTCGGTCTTTGGAGATTTGAAGGCACCTGGAATTGTGATGATGTGGGTTTTCAGTATGTTTTTTCTTTTTACTGTCCACCAAAGAATTCAGACTGTCTCAACTGACTGGGTTTTAAACTCTTTGGCCTCTAGTTTAACCACAGCACACACCAGCACTCTGGGTGTCTCTCTGCTGACCTGGGTGTGTCATAAAATACTGCACAAAGTTTGCAGAGAAATAATTCATATAGCTTCATCTGAAGAACTTGACTTGAACAAGATGCAGAATAGAGTTTGCTAAATAGATATCCACTAGTGATTAGAGAGATGCTGCTGCACAGCTTTCACAGGTACACTGCTCCTCCTATAATGCTGTATAACTACAGCATTAGATACGTGGGCAGATAGTAAGTGAGTTTCTCCAGGACAGTAAGGTATATGAAGACCTTCCATCGGGGTTTAGAGCTAATCACAGCACAGATACAGCCATGGCAAAAGTCACTAATGACCTTCAAATAGCTTCAGATCAGGGATTTGTGCCTCGTTCTGTTAGATCTCAGTGCAGCATTCGACACAATTGACCATCACATTTTATTACAGAGACTAGAATAGTTAATTGGCATTAAAGGAACCGCCGTAAACTTGTTTAAATCCTATTTTTCTAATCGATTCCAATTTGTGCAAATTAAAGGGTACATATTATGAAAATTCCACTTTTGCAGTGCTTCTACACGTTAATTTGGGTATCTGGCATGTCTACCGTTCCAAAAACTCTCGCTCGCGAGCCCGGGCCGGTGGAGCGCGGGTAGCCTCAGCTCGCGAGCTAACGCTAGCGTTAGCCCACTGCTGCTACCCGTCAGACATTTAAGCGGCCGCATAAACAAGGGACCCCCGGGACACCTCTAAACGTTGACTCAACAGTGTGGAAGGATGCTGCTGCTGCGCCAGCTCAAGCTCCAACTGCTCCCACTGCGGGGCTGCGCTGGGGAGCTGGGGCTCTCGCAGCCAGGCTCACCGGAGGTGAGGGGGAGGGCACTCAAAACAGGTCAATCTGAGGAGGGCTGTTTTAGACATGGTAAAAAGGGTGCTGTTTTAAATTATCCTTGTGGTATTTTGACCAAAATATGTTACAGACATTTCATTAAGACCCCAAGGAACCATATCAAATGTGGTAAAATGGGCATAATATGTCCCCTTTAATGATGAGTCATCTGTACGCACCAAAGTTAACCACGGTGTTCCACAGGGCTCTGTGCTTGGCCCAATTATATTCTCATTATATATGCTTCCACTAGGAAACATTATCAGAAATCAATCTGTAGTTTTCCACTGCTTTGCAGCTGACACCCAGTTATACTTGTCATAAAACGAGAAAAGTGTGATTCAATAAACTAAACTCCAAGCATGTCTCCAGGACATAAAAACCTTGATGACCTGCAATTTTCTCTCATTAAACTCAGATAAAACAGAGGTTCTAATAGTTGGCCCTAAACACCTTAGACATACATTATCTAATGATATAGCTACGCCAGACGACATTGCGACCCGTGCTTCCAATGAAACAGTCACTAACTTCTGAGTGATCTTCGATCCCTGTTTGTCCTAAAAATTCTCACTTAAAACCAATTTCTAAGCCCGCCTTCTTTCACTTACGTAACATCTCAAAAACATGTCCTTTCTCAAAAAGATGTAGAAAAACAAGTGTAAGTCTTTGTGTCCCGACGAGAACCAAAAAAAGAGACCACATTTCTCCAGTATTAGCTTCATTTCACTGGCTTCCAGTTTCCAGGCTTACTTGTTAAAATCTCTAAAAGTAGAGAAAAGACGAGAAAGAAACAGTTGACCATTCAGGATCCTGTGGTATGAAAAGAAAAAGCATAGAATCCCAAAAGTCATTAGTTGTGTTGGAACCATGACTAGTATATTTATGGGCCAATCAGTGTGGAAGATGTGGTGCTAGAAAAGGAAAACCATATCTCATGGTGACACAAGGTAAAATGTCAGGAAACTAAGGACATCATTAGGATTCATACTGTGGGTACCTTAGATGTCGCTATCAAATTACTTGGCAGTCTGTCCAGGACTTATTGAAATAGTTCCATCTTGACCACAGAGCCTGACCAACAGGCATCGCCATCCTAAAGTAACACTGCCAGTATGGCTAAAAACAGGAGGATTCTGAAGAAAGTATTGATCCTGTACTATCTTCTATATGACTAAAACAATTTGTACAGACAGGATCTGCTCAATTGTCTTTGGGTCCTGTAAATCCAACCATCACCTGAAATAAATAAATAGTGACATAATATAAAAAAATATTTTTCTCCCACTCGTAAAATAAAAGAATGAGACATAGCCGTAAGGACGTGGCCCATTTTCGCTAAGATCCTAATTACTGTGATGATGGAGCGACCGTATTGTTGGCGGGAATGCTGATATTTGATTGCGTCTCTAACTCCTGAGGGTGATTTCCCAGAGGAACACTCTGATTACGAGAGATGTAGTCACAGCCCGCCCGTTAAACAGATACCCACAGATATTAAGCTAATGAACTCGGCGGGTAAGTGCTCAGGGGGAGTGCTACTACTGTCCCTTGGAAGTGCACTGCGTGTCTGGCCTCAGCCGCTGCCTTTGACAGTGATGTTTGCGACACGATTGCAGTTGACCTCTGTTGGTTGACCTTTCACCATAAAGAAATCACAATAAAGCCAGCACCAATACCTCAGGGCCTAATGGAGGCATTTACGGGGGGATTTTAGATGAGCTGGAATTCCCTGGTGACAGCACAGTATTATTGTTTGCAGACACTTGTGTGTGAGAGTCTCAATTTGTAAAATGATCCTCTATCTTTTTTATTTCTTCATCATTGAAGTGTTTTTTTGTTGCATCTTGTTTTCTCTCAGAGTCTGTGTTTGACACAAGAGACCATTAAAATGACGGAATGGCAACAATACTCCTAAATCAGACTACTGCTTCGAGCCACAGTCAATTAACCGAATTGATATGAACTCATTAGAAAACACTTGATTTGATAAGATCATTTTCATGCGATTGTTTTTCAGTCCGTATTTCAACAGTATTTCTATTTCTTTGTGGTGGAGTTCCTGCAGAAAAGGATGTGGGGGCTCTCTTCAAAGCTTCATAGATCAGGGTCAGGAGACATTTCCCTCCACAGATTGTCTGTTGTGCTCCACTCTCAGCCACTTAACCTCTTCCCTCAAATTAAACCTGGCATGTTCCAAGGTTAATCACTTTTACCTCTGCTGTCAAGAGACTGCATACTACAGAAGTGCAGCATGTGTTAAAAACATTTCCTAATGGATTATCATTAATACAACGATGTTATGAAAAAGGAGCATCTACAGCCTTTGTTTTACACTTGATGCATACAGGATATTAATTTTGACTTGATCAGTAGATTGTGACAATAAAGTTAAAAATGAAATAAGAACTTGCCAAGTTCTCTTGCTTTAACTTGTTAAATGCCAAAAGATTTTTCAGTGTATATGTACACTTGTTTAACCACATGTGATTTAGGGTGACTAGTGAGCCCCATCTATCATGTAAAATAACACTTTACACCATGTGTCTATGCAAGCGCGATTAATGGAAGGCTTTGTTAATGTGACTTGGCTAAGTTTCACTGTATATTGCAAAAAAGCATGTCCTTCTGCTACTGATCTGACAGTGAGGGTGAAGGAGCCCAACAAGCCTCTTCGTCTCAATATAGTGCTCTGAACATTCTACTATTTCTGAGTAGTTGAAATCCTTTAATACGTACTTGAAAGGTTAATCTGGGATTTTGTACTAAAACTTGTATTTCAATATAAGATATAGGCAGATGAAATAACTCAGGCTGATGTTTTTGCTGGCTTCTGGGAATTATTGCCTGACTGAGATGCATCAGTGAAAAGACAATATATCTTCACAGGCAGTGAAGATAGAGAGGGGGAGAAGAAGAAAATCACATGCAGGAGGAGTAGAGAGAGGGACTGTAGTTCACTGTATAAAAGTGAGAAAGATGCCAAAATTCCTTCCATCTCTCGGGTCATTTTGGGGTTTTGGTGTTGTGAAACTCCTCCAGGCTGTTTCACATTTCAGAGTCCTCCTGGACAGATTTCCCTGTGGGCTCCAGTAACACGCACCGCTTTGGTCTGGAAGAGAGAAAAGACACTACAGGTTAAAGTCAAATGAAGTGCAGAAATTCCCTTTACTCAAAGTGAATTAAAAAAGTAGGTATAATAAAGGCAGATATTCAATTAAAGATTCAATGAAGCGGTGAACAAAAGTTCCAGAGGCTTTAATTCAAGCAGCGGCATTACATTTTCTGCAGTGATTATGCACATACAGTAGCTGTCTTTGCTGAACTGCAGACAGCTGTTGCTGTGGTTACGGTAAATGTAGTGGGGCTTTTAATTGTTCTCGTTCAGTCTTTAGTCAGTTTTTATCTTGAAATATTTGATTAAGGAGTATTTGTGTGCATAGATAATTGACTCCAAAGGGCCAAACTTGTTCTTCTCCTTTCTCGATGACACTACATTTTGTCTTGCTCAATAAAAAGGTAAGATATTTGGAACAGCTCTTAATTTAATCATTGTGGTTCATATGTTTGAAATCTTTGACTCCTGATCTGACAAAAACCTTTTTGTTGTTGTTAGAAAAAGCAGATATACCACATTTATAAGTAAGCTTTTCTTGTGTTGGTAGGTGCATTATCAATCATCTGACTATTTGTTCCTGCTGTTTCCAAATATACTAATGAAGACCAACCCTACCCTGAGTCCAGCTCTGCAATCACTGAAGTGGTGCAACTATGGCATCAATCTTTTCATTCAAATATCCGAAATAAAACAGATAAGAGATTTCTTCAACATATTGAAAACATATTTAAATATGAAGCAGAAGTTAGGAACTGTTTTTGGGCATGGAATAAAGGAATCAGACACTTTTAACAGCTTTGGAGGTGTCGGAAGGCATGTATTGAAACCAGTGAATCTAGGAGCTAGATTCACTGTTTCCAAGTCTTTTTTCTTGGAAAATTAGGGTAATAACTCCAGCTGTGGACAAAAATGTGAGATTTCTTAATCACGTCATCAAAAATAAATAAGAATGTTTCCTTTCTTATAACTTGAAAGAGTGTGCTGGATGGCACTACCACTGAGTCTGAATGATCCACTCTGTCCACAGAATTGATCAGGGTCTCTCTATGTTACATTACATTACATGTCATTTAGCTGACGCTTTTGTCCAAAGCGACTTACATTTTTAAGAACACTCAGCATTTATGAGGGGCAATTTTAGGGGTTCAGTATCTTGCCAAGGACACTTAGGCATGCAGATGGGAAAGAGTGGGATTCAAACCGGCAACCTTCTTGTTGCAGAACACCCGCTCTATCCCCTAGGCCACGCTCTCCCCACGTGTCTCCTTGAAGTGCTGCACTATTAGATTAAGCCAGGAAACCAGCTGATGACAACCATCATCTACGAAGAACGAATGGAGCCTTGAGTCCAGTTAAGGGGGAAGCTGTCCTGGTGTTGATGTAAGATGGTTAAAATGGACGCTGGAAAATAACAAGGTTTATTTTGACTTGTTTTCGAGTCCCCTGCTGAGGAGTCTCACAACAGTCTCTTGAGTTGTTGCCTGGCTACAGCCTCCCTCCAAATATGGCTTTTTCTTTATCACTGTTGCTGTGTATTCTGCATCCTTTCCTTGGTAGGGTGTTTATGTGCTGGGATATTATTGGCTGCAAGATGGCCATGGCAATTTCTGATAGCTTCCGGCAAACACAGCAGTGCATTGTCTCGTCTTATTTGTCCAGCAGCAGCGTTTCTGATGCAGAAAGGGTTTAGCCTTTCACTGTTTGTTAGTGTAATCCCTCCTGAGCAGTTACACACCTGCAGTTGTGATAAGCGACAGAGCCATTAGGACGGGCAGTGCTGCCATCAATGATAATGGTGGCCATTTACTCCGACACACACAGTTGGAGGTGATGGCGAACCAAGCCCATTATGGTGCTCATACGTAACTCTGACTCTGTGAGGACTGTAATGAGATATTCTCCAACAGATTGATTCAGACATTTATTAATTAGCTGTTTCCTGGAAATTGATGACTACCTTTAGCATCTCATTGTGACACTGTAAGATGGCGCCCCTTCAAATAAATCACAGGCCTTTAATTCAGTGCCACGTTAAATGGAGAGTGGCTTTGTGAAGCATGACAGCCTAAAGACAACAGTCTCCTGAGGCCCAGCAGTGTGCAGACAGCAGGGCAAGGGGCTGCACTCCAACTGATTACCGGAACCACAGGCGGACGACATGCTCTCCGGCTTCTTCTCTTTCCATCTTTCACTCTGCTCATGTTTTCCCTCATTCTTGTTATCCCCCCCTCAGAACACAGACCTGGCTAAACACCCTGGGAAAAAGTCGCCACTTAACACATAATAATGCTTTGCCTCACCAGTCTGTGACACAAATAAGGAAAGTGGGCATGGAGGAGGAGCGTGCCCATCTGCCACAGCTTCATCATTCCTTATGTGCCATGTGTATCGCTTGGAGACCAGCAGGGGTTTGTGGGAAGTGAGGAAGCAATTACCAGCAGTAAACAGGCTACTGGCTAGCAATCATCTTACACTATGGTAGCAGTGGAAATTAGAAACAAACAAAGCCAACCTTTACACCTGGCAATCATACTGTTTGCCTCAAATGCAGATTGAGTGGATTATGTCTATGTCTGGTATTAATATCCATCGCAGCGTGTACATGCACACCTTTCAGTCTCTCGTCAAAATACATTCTGGTAATATTTATAGTATCTATTAATGTTGTCAGTAAATATTTCCTGCCTTCTGAACAACAAAATGCTCACATTCTTTTGAAACTGTTTAACACCTACGTTTTGCCTAAAAATGCAATCACACCCATCTGACCACCCATGGTCATGTTGGTCTTAAAAATGAGGTGTGATCAGACGCATTGTTGTTGCATTGTTATCTCGAGGTAATGGCAAACGATTTTGCAATTGACAATCTAAACCTAGTGTGAGGTCAGTGATGCACTATTTCACTGGTATTTTTATGGAGCATTATCAAGAGTAGCTACATAGGCGAGTGTTTACAAGCTCTTGGTCTGCTTATGTGTGAAGTCAAAGCTTTCTCACTTTGACTACCTATCAAAATCAGCATTAGAATAGCAATCTGACAAGGATTTTAAATAGAATAGGAGATGTCCCTTTCATGTCAGGCCCAGAAATGTAAATATAAATGACCTTGTTCCATAAGCTTTAGACCATGAGTTCAGATCATTGAAAGTCAGTCCCAGTCAAATCTTCGTTAAACTACAGCAGCGGTCGACAATTAGGTCAAACTGTGGGTCAAGATTTAAGCCACGACGCTTTAAAAAAATATATATTTTCACTTCACTATATCACACAGTCACAGGTACAGCAGGTGCTGAGCAACAATATTCAAAGAATCACTCTCTGGCAGTTCTTCTTCAAATTAAAATAACAATTGCAGACCTTCTCGCTGCAATGATTTATATCAAGCTGAATTACAGAACTTACATTTTTGCAAAGCTGTGATCGGGGGCTGAAGATTGTGTTGATTACTTATCGCACACAGTCAATCAATCAATCATCCCCAAAAAATGTATATGTACATATTCACAAATCACAATTTGTCTCATAGGGAGAAAACAAGATATGACATCCCCCCCCAAAAAAACTGATAACAGGAAAAATAATTTAGAAACTTCAGGGAGAGCCACATGTGAGGGATCCCTCTCCCAGGACGGACAGAAGTGCAACAGTATTAACAACATTGATTAGACAAAACTTGGGAGTGGGCAGCAGACTGCCCACTCCCCCGCCCATCCAGAAAACTCTCCTGCGTGCATGCGTATTTGTGTATCAGGAGAGGAGGGAAGAGACTCTGAGAGCACGGAGACAAAGAAAGTGAAGAATCCCAGCGAGTTGACGAATTCAGAGACGGTTATGACAGTTTGTTCATATTCTTTGTGAACGCTGAACTGAACGAGTCAGTTTACTAATGCACATGAGTGTGAGCAGCATTCTCTCTAGCGGGAATAAGAGGGTTAGAGAAAGTGTTGTGAGATTATAGGCACGTTCACGTGAAGCAGCCGGTCAGTGACTTTGTTGAAGAACAGTAGAAACAGTAGATTGTGCTGTTTTGGTGGCCCATGAGCATTAGCATCTCACATTTTCTCACATCTTATAAACTCATTGACATTAGTGGAAAATAGTGAAAGTGTGAACAAGTTCAACCTAACTCGATCCTAATCGCCGTCCACCACTTAAAAAAATTACTGGTTTCCACTCGCGGCCCAGATCTTGTAAAGACAGGGTGCAATATGTACTCAGGGGAGGGTGGGATGAAAAGGAAATAGGGGTGGAGTTGTGTACGATTTAATGCTCTTGTCTTACATTGAACACAGTAACTGTATGTATATACATTAACCACTCCCCTATTAGCCACACTTTTAAGGGTTTGGAGGAATTTTGTCTTCTCTTATCATGCAAAGATTCCAAGATTAATGTACAAGTTGTTTCAGATTATAAGAGTTTAAAGACACAGAATGTGTTTTAGGACATTACTTTAAGCCACGGCTTTGCAATCATTGCACTCTTGCTTTCAAAGAGGTTTTTGTATCTGACTGTTGTGCCGCCAAGTTGAAGTGATTAGTGCAGTGAATGTATACTCAACACACATCAATAAAAAGCCACTGTTTATTCTTTTGCTCCCTTGGTTTTACCCCCTAAAAAAAGCACATGGTGAGAGGAATTCCGCACAATGTCCTGTGGACCATCATCAGGTAAACAGTAAGACAGAGGACATTCAAACACATATATAGGCTACAACTCCTTGAATATGGCAAATCAGAAAGAAGAAACTATCAGGCGGAATATGAAATATATGAAATTTGAACATTGTCAGATTGCCGTGAAACCTGCTGAACCTACTCATTCTCCCCAGAAACTTTTCATTTTGACACTTGAGCTTCCCTTAGGGACCACCTTTCAGGCCAATCTCATGGTATGTAATGTAATGGGAAGGCTTTAAAGAAGCAAACCAAGTCCTTTCTGTCCAATAATCTGTTCATATTTATGTTCTGTATTGTCTGTCATAATTTTTTTTATTGAGAAGTGATCAGGGCAATGTTGAATGGATTCTTTCTAAGAAGGGTGTAACTCTCTCTCTTACTCTCAACTAAGTGGAAACTCAAAGTCAAATAAACATTAAGTGATTAATGACCGGGCCATGAACTGGTTTGTAAAAGATAAATGCCCTCGTCCAGCTAGGGACCCAGGGATGGGAGGGGTGATACTTTATATATACTTAAGACATGAACGGAAACAGTTCAGCAGAGTGAGTATTATTTTTCAGTAGGACACATTAACTGTTAGTACAGGGGTGTGCCTTTTTTCTTTATCTCTGTTGCTTGCAGGGGAAATAGGAGGAGAGGATACAGGGCAGGAGAAACCCGATCCCACAAACTGCCGGGCTCCTCCCTGATGAACAGGTACTGTGCCCTCAGGCTGCTTTGTCTCATTTAAACACAAAATTGCACACAGCAAATTATCATTTCATGTTCTGCATGTACTGTCATATTATCCAATCCAATCCTCAAGAATCAGCTCCAGAGGCATCAAACATGTCATTTTTTTGCTGAATTAGTAGAAAGAAAAATCAGGATTTGGCTCCCACCACACTGACAATAAAGTATGTCAGCATGTTAATGCCTCTGCTGTCAGCGGAGACAAGGACATGCAAGTCAAATGCAGTGACAGGTGTCACACAGAGACTCTTTGTTCACCACATGTGCAGTACATGGTACTGTCTGTTGTGATAAATAGAGGCCTTCATTATGGGATGAGGAGCTGTATTGCTACTGCTGTATAGTACATTATGTATACTGTAGGTACTCTATGGGCTCATTTGTCTCTGGAATGTGGAGAAAAATCCCAAGCCACTGTGTTCCTCCCACTTAACATGCAGCACTTGTTTTGTCTATAAAGTAGACATGCATGAGTAGGGCTGGATTGTTCACTGGATCACTGAATTCATCCCACATCTGCCTCTCTGAATTGGTTAAATTAGAAAGAGTCTCAATAACCAAGTCCCTGGGTTAGGCTTCCCTAGTCTCTCTCTCTCGCTCTCGCTCTCTCTCTCAGCTTTTATACCCAACAACTGCATGTCATTGTGTTTTGTCCCTCGTGTAATTATTATCTCCACAAAGGAGGCTGTGTTTTTGTGTTCTAATTTATTGATTAGGATAAACCCCTTTGAGATGTAAAATCTCATCTTCAAGTGGTTCACGTCATCACAATCACTACATAACAAAACAGAAATGCAGTTATCAAAACAGCAATATACAGACAGGCACTAGATAAACATTTACTGAAAAAAAAAAACAATAGTAGACCACATATATTAATGATCAGGATTAATACATACAGTGACAGCTTCATCATTACCAAGAGCAGTCCATCTAAACATACCATGACTGGAAATGGATCCAATATCAGCAGGTAAATTATTTCAGTCTGATGGGGCAATAAACATAAAAGCTCTTTTGCCAGTTCTTAGCACAAGGGACAGAAAAGTAGACTTGAGCAGAGTGTGACGATTTGAAGTAAACTGTACAAAATATTCATCAAATCAAATCAAATCCAAAGCAGACTTATGTAGGACATGATCAATGTGAAAATCTAGTTCGGAATCAAGCCTGACACCAATATATTACCATTATCTGCAGTATAGAACACATCAATGTGGAATTTCAGTCGGGCAGCAGCATGGAGTGATTAGACCTGGAGCCAGATTGAAACAGTGATAAGATATTGTAGACACGGAGTTGAACGTTGATTTTAAGATAATTTGCCAAGGACTTATTGTTTGTCTGTTGGTTAGTTGGTTTGATTGTATTAGCTAGATTACAATCTAGATCCAGGTATTCATCTTCATATTTTGTAAGAATATACAGGTTTTTCAAAATTTCAGTTTCTAAACCTTTACTGTAGCGTAGATTTAGTAGCTTTTCAGATGTGTCTGTACAGATGTAATTCTGCTCAAATCATGGTCAAGTAAGATTTATTTTTATAGCTCAATGAAAACAACAGATGAAACTAAAAGCTTTACAATTATTAACAATTTTTAGAGAACAGTTCATCATAAGTCATATGTCATGTGAGACACAGTTGAAATCTGCTCCCTTAATTGTATCCATCAGCAAATTTGAGTTCTGAAATTATTTCCAACAGTGGTCACTATAAACATGTACAGTATATTTTTCTACTCTACTAAGGCTGAAATATTCTCTCTGCCACCACCTCATCTTCCATGTGTACTCATGGTTCTAGCTCTGTATTTCTAACAGAAGTAAGCATTTGAAACGCTTAGAAACGTTCTTCCAAAAGTTGAATTTACAACTGTGAAATCTTGACTTAACTCAACTCGACTTTGGTCAACTACAAAATGTGGATCTTTCCTAAGTCACAAACTCTCCTGACAGTGAAGCCCTTCAAGGGAATGGACTAAGGCCCCAAAATTACTGCCATATTTGAGTGTGACGGTCCCGATCTCGTGGTTTCGGGTTTTCATGTTAGACACGCAACAGCATATGTGAGACTAACATCTGGGGCACACCTCATCTCTCTCTAAGTAGAAATCTGAAAAACATCTGTTGATGTAATACTAGTAACGTTACGTAAAACTCAACTCAGCATCACAGTCAACACCATCAAACTTAATAATAACTGTGTCTTAGTCCAGCTTTTCATACATCAGCATAGTTCTGTCATTAGGTAGTACCGCTCATTGTGGCTGTATATCACAGTGTTGACAGGTTTGGAAATATTTGTTCCTTTGCTCAGGGCTTGATGCTGACAAAAGTCTCTGGAACAATTTCAGAGTTTTGCAATGGTAACTCCATGGCTGTTGGATTAGACAGGTCAGGTAGTCTCTCGACAAAAAAGGAGGCTAGTTTTGAGTGAAGACAAAATCGGGCTACAGTCACACTTTTCCCAGCTCATGTTTTTTTGTACACCTGAAAACAAATGGACAGGAATTAGACTTCAATAAAGAGTGCTAAAGCTCGTCGGTGTACCAGAGTTAGAATAAAAGTTAAAAAAGAACACAATATATCATGAATACAAGCTAAAGGAGATAAAGTACTATATTAACTATTTAACTATTAGAGGTTCAGTATTACATACAAATTTAGAGGGAAAAAAAACAGCTGCCATTAACTTCTCATCAGCTGCTATTCTTTTTGCTTGCAATGAATGAACAATCACATTCTTGTCATTTTTAACATTAAAGGAAATGCCTGAAGTAGCAGTGCGTGTCATCATATGCAGCATGGGAATTCTAACAAGAGGCCCCTCCACAGTTCCTCCTTTCTTATCAGTCTTAAGCCTTTTGTTCTTTGTGCATGTACAGTGGGTCTGGGTGACTCTGCCTTTTCTCATGTCATTACAAAGCCATTTGTATTGCAAAATGGAGGGTGCAAAGTTAATGAAATGCCTTTTTAACAGCCAGTATAGCTCAAAAGCCACAGCCAAAGGACAATGACACTGTTATGTGCTCAGTGTTAAGACGGGACACAGGCAGCGGTGTCTGCGGGAGACTCTGAGGTTTTGCTCTCAGTGAATGTACTTTTGTGACGGCTTCTCACAAAAGGGCCACACATCATGCCATGCAAGGCTGTGTACAATGAAAGAGCATTATGCTGTGATGTATAGACATGTACCATCTGGATTCCTGGCAAGTGACAGAAAGATGCTTTGGAGGCAGAGACTTGGGGCTTTGTTTGAGTTTCATTAGGGATACGGACAGATTTATGTGATCCGGACCGTACCCATTGGGGATGATGGCACACATGAAAAAACAATGACTGCACACAGACACAAAGATCCGGGCTGTGCCACATATAGAGAGGAATCATATCTCTTTCATTCTGCAGGTATTGTATTGTGCAGCCAAAATAAAATCAGGTCAGCTTTGAACTGCTTCGCAGAGAGAAGTTTCAAGGACGCTGAGAGGCAGGAGGCTAAAAGTAAACAACTATGTTTGCAATGCAACACAAGCGTGCATGCAAATTAGCGCCGTGCCTGAAACCATGGCGACAGTTGATATTAAAGTGTTGTTGCATCACAAGGACCTTTTAAACAGAGATCCTGCTGCGTTTCTCCTCAGAGGCTGCCTCATTATTATAACACAACAGGAACGTGTTTAACAGTCCCACCTTAAACATGCTGTATAATAGTGGCTGCAGTGACACGGCAGGAAGACATCAGCCCTTAATAGACTCGGCTTTACAGTAGATCCAGGCTGAGCTGGGGTATTGTTGAGGTTGTTATCAGGCCCAGATGTGACAGGACAGCCAGCAGGTACTCAGAGCTCTCTCGGACTGGTGCCAAACAGGAAGCTTGAATAATAACAGGCCCCTTAGCTATATGTCACTGCCCCAGGACATCAAATTCAACCAGCTCTGTGGAGCCCAACACACTCCAGGTATGTGTGCGTCATAGCACTGCGCTCCTCCCTGCCAAGCTGGCCAACAAAAGCAGAGTAATGGGAAGGTTTGTGTGTCAAATTGTTGTCTTGGGATCGATCTTCACACTGGCCGTGCTTCCTTCACTTGTTATTACCCCCCCCCCCCCCCCCCACACTTCCATCTTCCAAAAAATAAATCATACAAATGCAGTTTAGTGTGTTGTTTTTTAATGGAACTCATGTAGGGTTGGATAGTAGAAGGCATTTCAAATTTCCCCTGTGAAATGTGTGCTAATCTACTTCAGACGAGAGCACAAATCACACAATGTCACTGATGTCAAGGTCATTTTAATTCAAATTTAAAAGAGTTAAGCGTTCATTAATTTGTCATCCTAATTTGTTTCATTTTTATACAACGATATGTGAACATGATATGTAGATATCTAGTTTTATTGAATCTGAAGAGCTTATTTTGAAGTACCCTGGATTGTTTGGTGAGCTGTACTCCCACACTGATTGGGTTGAGCACAAATATTGATGTGGGTAATGAACTGTGTCTGTCAGCAATTCAAAAGAGTATTTTGATTTTGAGGAAGAGTATATGGTCAAATATAATGTGGAGTCCTAAACAAGCTGGGCTTTTCCACATTATTAATACCTACAAGTTTTATTTAGATTTTCGAAAGTTCAACATGTTGAAACAGTCAGATGCTTTTCCACTGCCTTGCCGGAAAGATTGCATAGACCATGTTTTCAGCAATGAGAACTGGTGAAGGGTAACTGGCAGGTGCCATTGTCCAAAGGAGCACAATAAGTTGCAGCTTTTATCTCTCCATCTGGGCTACTTTCAATAAAGTGATGCCGTTTGGGTTGAGAAATGCTCCGGCCACTTTTCATTCTCAATGCTGGTTGCCAGGTTGGCTGGCTGCACAGTGTACTCAAATGATTCAGTGTATACAGGGGTTCTTGTTTTCTCATATGCGGTGGCTTACAGTGCTGTTTGAGCAGTTGGCAGAGGCGAAGCTCACAGGAAATCTTGCAAAGTGTGACCTTGCTTGTGAAACTGTGATTGTTGACAGAGCAAAGATAAATTGTGTTTAGTTAAGCCACAATTTTTTTCCCATGCCCCCTGTTTTTTACCCTTTTGCATCATGGTAGGTCAGCCGCTACTGTCATATTAATGTATTGGGCTTTATAAGATGTGTTTTATGTCAAAGTCATGTGGCTGCTTTCAGTCTGACAGTATATCGAAAGTGTGGAAAAGATGGTCTGGCTCTGTCCACATTCCATTGTCAGGGTTTTTATAGAACCACATCATTCATCTTCACTTTCTTTCTCGCTCACAGACAAACACATGTCACACAAAGACAAAGCTGGCTGGGGTCACATTTTTGCCTGGAGCATTTCTGGTCCGCATCAGAAATGCTCTCTTTCCTGTTCTCAGATGCGGCCCTGTGGCTCAGGAAGTTCTTTGCAACTGTACCATCGTCCCAACTTTGACAGCTGCACTGAATGGCAGGATTTCCTGTTTAAAGTTACCCTGAGAGGCACTGAGGCACTGAGGCACGGTCCACTGGCCACCAGAATGATCCACCGTGCCATGACATTTGTGAAATAGTTACAAGTGGCTGTGAAGTGGACAAATTGATGTGTACAAATATATTTTTTATTTCTACGGCGAGCAACCCAGCCGGCATTCCTGCTGATTTCTTTGAGTTTTTCTCCCTCTTCTTCAGCAGAGGTGCCTTGGAATTTATTCAGGTTAAATCAATTTCAACTCTCTTTAAGTCATTACCTCATCGACATAGCAAATGTGAGTCCACCTGTTTCTGTACTCTGGTTTCATGCTTCCTATAAAAGCACCTCGCGTTCAATTCTGCATCAGACTTGATATGAAATTATTCTGCAAAGCAAATTATTTCAAATCGGCACAAATACTGTTCAATTAGCAAAGGTAGCTCAAGTTAACAGGAATGCCAGAGATTTTTTTATAAAGGTAATGCATATGACATCAACTGTTGGAAATAGGAGATCATCAGCATCATCATCATCATCATCATCATCATCATCATATCACTGGCAGAATGTTGACAGGAGCAAATCAACCTATGAACTGACCATTGTTCGATAATGTCTGTGAACAAATCTCAGTAAGGTCCGTTTTTAAAAGGTCTCGCAGTGATGACTCACTTCACCTAAGGGACTGAAGAGGACACCGTCTGCATACAGATAGTAAAGAGACATATTTTATTACTTGTTTGGATTTGATAGGCGGTGTATAATCTGAGGACTGTCGGGTTGAAGTGCTCTGCTGGCTTGTGTCATGGTTTAGGCCAGGAAGTGTGCAAAACTCATCTGATGGATTTTCCTGTGCACAAATCAACATCCTGTCACAGAGGAATTATTTTTACTCCACTTATCAGTTTCCTCTAAAGGTCACAGCTTTTTGCCATGTGGTCAGTGAGTTTGCATACTGAATGCTTCTTTACAGAAAAGTTCTCATGGCTTCAGATAATCAAGATTACTTTTTCTCCTCCTGACTTGTTAGGCTCGTTTGACACCGGGGACTTGCGGTGACTGCATTCCATCAGAATGTCAATGCCCCCAGCCCAGCTGAGCCACTTCCTGTGGATCAGGGCTTTCTCTCATGCACCACTGAATGAGGATGGTGTGACAGCACTGAATTGGGTTCCTGTTTTTGCTCTTCAATCGAAAGTGAACTGTGTGCCAAGGCTCTGCCCACTTTTCATCGCTTTACCCACTGAAGCAGGAGCTCCCAGGAAAAGAGAAATGAAATTGTGGAGCTACTTAAAAAAAGAAAAGAAAAAGAGTTCCTTCCTCAATTATGTTTTTATCTTGTCAATGTTTTTTCATAGAATTTGTTATGTGATGGTGACACTTAGCCTGGAGGGGTGGGTGAAGTGTTTGAGTCCACAAAACACTTCTTGAGTTTCAGAATTTGAATGTTACAATTTTATCCTCCTAATATTTCAACTTTATTAACATAATATTGGTACATTTCATTTGTAAAACGATTTCCAATTTTTTACTTATGAGGCCCTCGTACTCCCTTGTACCCTCAGAAACAAAAGAGTTGTAGTAGATCCCACACAGATATGTGTGGGATATGACCAGGCCGGTGACAAAATGTGCTGCATCCATAATTAATCTGCAATGTTTCTTCTACACTAACTCACACTTTGTCTGGTTCATTCACAAGCCTCATTCACAAATTTTCCTCCTGAATGAGGTTTCAGTTTCTCAGATTTCAGCTTGCTCCCCACAAAAACCTTGCTGCATAACATTGTCTCGGTTAGAATGTGGTTTGGGGAAAGCTGATTCTTGGGCATCCAAACTACACCAGAGAGTGCTATCTTTAGCTCGTACCTAATCCAGTTGTTGCCCACACGCCCAAAGGTTTGTGTGGCTCACCACAGTTGTAAAGAGGTTTTACTGTCAGCTTTCTGTCAGCTCCAACCATTCTGACCATTCTCATCTGACCCCTCAAAAAGGTGCTTCTCTCCAGAAAACTGCTGCTCTTTTTCTGTTGTATCTTATTTTTGTTTCTGCTCCATTTTGAGGAAAAATTTGCAAATTTCAGATCAGCAGTTAGAAAAAATCTAAACAGGCCGACTGAAACCAACTGTCCTACCTCGGTCAGAGTCACTAAGATTGTATTGTTTCTTCCGTCAGAGGTTTGGCACACAAAAAGTCCAGGAAACTGCACATCTTTGTTCTTGTCATAGTTTTTCATCATAACAATGAAAGCAGCTACTGGGATTCTGAAAATACACTGATCATAAATGGAGTTACTCTGAGTGAACTTTGCATGAACTTAACTGAAACAGAATATTAGCATGAGACAAACTCTTGCCACGGCCACAAACCAACAGGAATGCATTGCGAGTTGAGAGCTCATCCCAGAGAAAGGAATATATCTTTAATTAATAGCACATTACAGTGGGTCTGAGACAAATTCCACAGTCAGAGCTTGAATGTTTTCCATACAGTTGAGAATGTGTTGATCATTTCTTTCTGGAAGAGATTAGGTAGAAACATTGCATTGCTGGCTGGGATTCCTCCACAGCTTGTCATTCAGCATTTCACCTGGCTATCCTTTTCGCCAGAGTTGCATAGGAAGAAGTGATGATTCTGGCAGGCAAGGCTGAAGGGGATGTAGACTTTCAGATGTGTTAAAGATATTCAAACTAACCGAGAACTGAAAGCACATTTGTGACAGCTGTTTTGCCTCAAAGCTCCAGGAAGGACTATTATTATCTTTGTAACTTTAAGGAAAACCTTGGGATAAAGTGGGGTTTTCTGGATTTCAAGACTGCTTCAAGACGCCTTTACTGAACCTTGTGAGAAATATTTACTTGGCTTTCTCTCTGGCCACTCTACATTTGCATTACGTTAGATAATACACTACACAATACTCATTCTTTTGGTTTAGTTAGGTTCAGATTTTGGAGTAAAGAATCTCTATCTTGCTTACTAAACCTATCAACTACATGGGAAGCTTCTCTTTAATTTGTCACCATCCTTCATATTGGAAGGAATTGCCAACAGCCAGCTGTTTAATAATAATAATAATAATAATAATAATAATAATAATAATAATAATAATATCAATAATACCAATACGATAAGTATCAACATTATTGTCAATACAACAATCAGTCTGACAATGTTTAAATATGTTGGTAACACAACAGGTCCTGGTTTCTCCTCTAACAGGCGTCACTATGGTTAACTCATTCTTGGCTTCACCTTGGATATCTGAGACAGATCTTTGAAATTACAGCCCAGTCAGCAGTTGGTGACTACACTCTACAGCTCCTTATAAAACCCCAAGCAATATACTGATCATCATTAGGAACTTGCAACTGTCACAAATTGGCTCATTGTGTGTGGCAAAAGAGAGGGAGGACAAACCATCAAGTGCCAACTAAAGATTTTTTCTTGCAAATAAAGAAACATAACTATCTGCAAAATATGGGGTGTTGAGAGTAAATGTGTCAGTAGTGAGTGTGAGTGAAAAATGGGTTTGTGGTGTGTAAGCCTAAAAGTCCCACCAAACCAAACCTGGAGGTGAGGAACCTACTAGAGAGAGAGACTGGTCCGTATGGAAAGCCTTGATAAGACCCATACAGGTGCCACCACATAACTCTAACAACACTCCATGAGTGCAAGTCCCAGCTGGAAAAGGTCAGCCGACCCAAAGAGAGAAAGCAGAAAGGGAAGTGACAGGCTTCATAGACAAATTGGGTCACAGCTTCATTGCACTTAAGTTACATCAGTGCAAATGGCAGCAAAAAGTGAGGCAAAATTATCAGGAGAATTTTCTAAATGCAAGAACTCGAATGAACGGTACACATGTTAAAAAAAAACTTACATTTGTAATCAACCAAAGAATGTTTTTCGTCCGTAGCTTTGTTTCCTGGCGACTGCTGTAATGGCAGGACATGCTGGTGACATAATAGGAAAACTAGACCAGCTCATATCAGTTCATTCTGACCAGGTGTACGCGGCAGTTGGAGGATGCAGCTTTCATCAGCTGCCTATACCGTGTCCTCTGCAGGATACAGTGCCCTATCAGCATGAGACACCAGACCAGCAGTCTTGTCTTTGTTGGGATATAATGCAGCCAAACAGATTTCATCCACTGACGGACCAGATCTGGGTGGTTGAAGCCATAACCCACCCTGTGAAATGAGCCCTGAAGCCCACCTAACTGTTGTCTCATGGAGCCTGCAGGTATCATTCCAAATCCAGCAGTTTGTTGAGAAGACAGTGGAGCCGCACGACTGCTTGTGGGATACATTCCAACTAATGAAACGAGCTCCCCAATGACGTCAGGACAGCAGAAAGTCTACACATCTTCCCTCGCAAACTAAAAACAAATCTCTTCCGGCAATACCTTGAATAAAACAAAAACAAAAAAGTAGCGACTTAGTAGCACTTGCTGTGAATGGATGGCCCTTACCTATAGCTCTTTGTAGTTTGGCTTTATTTAAGAAATTGTGCTTTCTTGATTCTTGTTGTTCTGGGTTTGTACCCTTGTGGTTGAATGCAATTATTGTAAGTTGCTGTCGATAAAATGTAAAAAGAATGTAAAGAGAAAATACATTTTAATTCCAGAAAATGTGTGATGATCGCATGTAAAAGGGACGCTGCATGATTCTGTACCCCAGGTTCAGTGTGGGTTTAATGCCCTTCCCGTTGTGTATTGTTTATCTCAAGCATATCTGCTGGCATCAAGTATTATTGTCTATCATTTAATTTGATTTATAGAAAAATAAGTTTTTTTAACTTAAATTAGAGCTGATGCAGCAACATTGCTGGCCTTATTCATATTTACATGGTGATGATAGTAATGATATGATTAATAATAATAATAGTATTAATAGCTTTATTTAAATAGCATTTTTCAATGCATAGGGACATATCAGACCCCAACCACCATGATTAGTAGCCAAGTCTGTGGGAGATTGGGGCTTGTGATACTTGTACCAGATCTACTCTGCAAATCACACAGCACCAAAATGAAAGGTTGAGTGAATTACAAGTCTCTTGAGTGGCTCTTGTATGTGCACAGAGACAACCATGTATGCCCTGCCCTGTCATTACTAACAACACTCTGAGACTCTGGTGACAAGTTAATGACCAGTGGCAAACTGTGAGTCATTCTCTGGCTGGCACTGTGCATCCTGGGCAGCTGGACAGTTGATGGCCAGGCCTGATAGTCAATGTACCCGGAATAAGTCTGATTAGAGCCTTTCCATTCTGCCAGAGCTATTGCTTTCCCCTTTTGGCTGAGTTTGTATTTCCCTATTGCAGTTACGATGACAATAAACTAGTGTGGAGCTGATGATTATTTTGATGTATTATTTTGTCTTTATCGAATTTCTTGCTGCAAAGTGATGTACCAGCAAATTTGGAAAATATAACCTGCCACTTATTTCATCCATTGTAAATTCTCTAGTTGTACTTTTTCCATTATAACAAATTTCACATTTTCTCACTGGTGCAATAAGCTATCAATAACAATACTGATGGAACCTGATAATTGATTTTATAATTGTACAGTCTGAGTCAAGTGCAAGCTTGACGTAGCTACAGTCAATCGTCAAAAATACCATCCAAAATTATGTTTTCCAACCCCTAGCCTTTGTCAATGGGTAATGGCCATTGCCTACAAAATGAGAACCATCAGTCAGTAGTTAAGATAGCTTCTAGAGATAATGATTTATTAAAGCCAGAAGAGGGACTTTAATTACAAGATGCAGTACCAGATCTTTTATGGGACAAAATGCTGTTCTGTGATGTGACAAAATATATTTCTTCCACTTCAGTTTTGCTTTGCATGTCTGTTAGCTTTAACTGTTCAGGCTCTGCTTGTCCTTGAACAACATTGTGCCCTATCTCATTTTCAATTTCATTACAAAAAGGCTGTTAGAGTGCTTGGCTCTGAGGAGATTTAATGCAGTATGAGATAGAATTAAAGACATATATGGATGGATTCTTCAATATGGATATCATTCCTAAAGATAGCTGGATCTATTACTATACTGCCATCTTTAGTCTTGTCTAGTGGATTGCAGGGGACTGCACTGACATTTCTCCAGCTGGAATAAATGCCAACCTTCTGTCATGGCAGAATGACCCAAATTAATTTATCTCGAAAATAAGTTTAAAATGCTGTTCATTAACTCCTGTAGTGAATAACTCAGCATTGCTGTTACATCAGGGTAGAACATATCCTAAAAAAAACAACATGTGTACAGTAACCATCTCTACAACTGTCTTATGACAATTATTTTCACAGATTTTATCTGCAAACGGAGCTGGATGCTTATGTGATAGCTGCTAACCCCACTGCTGCATCAGTATTGTGTCCAGTTGACTCAGCCCCTCCACCACCCCAGCATCCACCTGTAGACTCTGACAGGACGTTAGAAATATTTGCTCATCAGCCCCGTCATATCTATGTAATCATATCTCTGGGAATGATAAAGTTGGAGTCTCGGCGCAAAACACTAACATGTTCCACTGTTGTAATAAACATTTGACAGTGACTTGTCCAACTGAACTGGGTATTTTATAAACTGTTACTGATTGCATATGTGTGTTTGAAAAAATGACTGGTAAGGTCAGGGGTATTCCATTGGAGGCATAAGAAAGGTACTATTGAGGAAAACATGTCATCAAGAATGTTCTGAGTGGTTTCTATCTCTTGATAGTTGAGTTTGTTTTCCTTTGTAAGGTGAGAAATTAATTAGAAGTTGACAGCGTGCACCAAACTACTTTGAAATCAGGCTTTTACCAAAAAACAGATTTAGTACACTGAGAATGCAAAAAAAAGAAAAAAGAGCAAAAAAAAGAGCACATAAAATAGCAATTCAAAATGCAATTATATTGGCCTAAGGAAATAAATAGATGTTGACATTTGATAGTCAGTTGAGCACGATAAGAACAAATTTAGGAACAGAAACAAACTGAGAGCAATGTTAAAGTCAGGGAAGAGATAAACATTTTTAGTGTATGTAAGCTCATGAGCAACATTTATTAATGTTTCTACTTGTTTGTTGTACAAGCGCTGAAAGGAAACGACAAAATCCATCATGCTTTGCCGAGATAATATTTTCTTAATGTCAAAAGTGACTCCAAAATAACTCCAAAGGTGTAATGTACACACATATCACTTGTATGTGCATGCAAATAACATTAGTTTGAACCATTTCCCAAATGGGGAACAAAAGATGTTGTATTTGTAAATGTGACTGACAGTAGAGCTAGATCCCAACCCAGCTGGCCTTCTCTCCCTCAGCCAGATTCCTTTTGCAGGTGGCTCAGGAAATTCGATTTCCCCAGCCTTTGTAAAATAACGAAAATCTATCAACTAAGGATTCAATCTACATTGTTTCAACCTGAAATATAGTTTTGTATTTAACTTTTGTGCATTTAAGCCTTAGCTTGTAGTTTTTCAATCACCATCTTCATGGTGATTGTATCAGTGTTGCCAATTTAGCGACTTTTCACCCTCCCTATAGTGACAGGTTAAATCTTGACTAGCGACTAGCGACCAATAGTGAACATCTGCTACTTTGGAAATCTGGGTTTTTCTTGTAGGGCAACAGCAAAATCACATTCGCTCATTTGTGAATGATGTCACCTTTGCCTTTCGGAGTGTTCTAGCATTCCCAATGTAATTGTACTCCCACGTTGTTACAGCAGCTCACCTATGTAGAATGGTTTTCTAGTCTTGATGACCTCTCAAAGCACGTTACAGTACAGTTTTACATTCACCCATTTACACACACATTCATACAGTGCATCTACTTTATTGTTCTATGAGGGGCAATACGGGGTTCAGCATCTTGCCCAAGGACACTTCGGCATGAAGATGGGGGAGACTGGGGATCGAACTGCCGATCTTGAGGTTGGAGAACGACCGACCGCTCTACACCTCAGCCACAGCCGCCCTGAGTACTCTGTTGTAATGTTCGAAATGTAAATTCATCCCCATGCACTATATAGAGAAGAACTCAAGGTTGTTCACTATATAGAGGATGAATGGACAACAGACATAGAGAAAAGAACATAGAAAATTAGGCATTAACATTTAGTAATAATTTTAGGCAACTGTCCTTAATCTACGTCTCTCAACATTTCGTAATTTTACACTCAGTACATCACAGTGACAATGAAAACTAAAAAATGATGGTAAAATCTAAAGGCACCTTACTCGTAAAACACACAGGCACTGCACAGAGCGTGGGAGAAAAGCAAGAGAATGGCAAAATAAAGTGACGTCATTACTCAATCTAGAGACTTCTAGCTCGATTCAAAGAGTTAATTCAAGAGGTTAAAAAGTCAAATTGTTAGATAAACACAGATGGGCTTGTGAAAGCATTATGGTAAAAATGAACGAGACTGTCTCACCCGAATATGATGATACGGTGATTACAGCTGGACTAACTTTTGTTTATATAAATTAATTTTTGAAATTATTTCATTAGGTTTTGGCTTTTACAGCATATGGGGTGATGCTTGGTAGCTAGTTCAGGCAACCAACTTGAGCTGTGCTGCTCTGATCATGTGACATGCATCATTGTCCACAACCCTCTATAATACATACCCTCCCATATTCTGCAGTCTATTTAACCCGGAAAGATTTCCCATCTCCCCCTTTGCTTGTCAGTGCCTCTACTGCCCTTCATCAGTATCGCTGCCTCTGGATTCAGCCCCTCCAACACCATGCATCCACCTGTTTGCTCTGAAAGGATGGTTAAAGATATTTGCTCATCACTGCACATTATGTCAATGTAATCTTATCTGGGGAAGTGATACAGTTTGAGCCTAGATTCAAAACTCTGGCTTTGTGCTGCAGCTGGTTTCAAATGTGAGTTGTTTGACTGAACTGTGGTTGTACTGCAGGTAGTGTTAATATTTGTTTTCCACTTTGATCAAAATTGTTCTTTCATGTTCAGTTATTTACAATTACCAACAAGTATTTTTGTTTACATTTGTTTAGTATTAACACAATTATCATGGTAAGTAAGTTGATATCATCAAATGTATCTGTGCAGCACTCGGCAGCTCCTCAGCACAGACGTATGTTCACCAATATGAGAGGAAATTGTACATGTATGGTTTGTTGAACTTTGTAGACATTTCAGATGTTAACTGCATATAGCTTTGAATTTTTCTCACATAAATGGATACCTGCATCACTACATTACAAACAGTGACAACAACAAAATAACTTTCCTTAAAGGGATAGTACACCAAAAAGGAAAATATACTCATTATCTACTCACCACTACACCAAAGACAATACACCTGCTGGATGCCATGACATACACTTTAATCACATCAGTAACCGACTGTGCTGAAATAATTTTTATGAAGCAGCATTTAGAAACGTTAAATGGATTTCGTTCTGAGATTATAATTAATAATATAAGCTTCTGCATGTTTAACTCATGAGTTTAACTTGATAATTTATTAAAAGTGGATATTAGAGAACAAGTTAAGAGGGAATGCACACACAATCTCCCCTACCTTATATATTGAGGGATAGCTATACTAAGCTATGGCTGTAAAGTTAGTGATTTGCTATTTAAGCAAAACTTTCTTCATCACTACTATGATTGTGCTCCTATTGTGTGTATAAATGTAAAAAACAGTATTTTGATTCTGTTTTACAATGGACAGTGAGGGATTATGCTCATTATGCTATTTATCTTTATAGGTTTCTGCTGAATCTATACATTACAGGGTCACTGTTTACTGTCCACTCTTCATTAACTTCCAATGTGAACAACATCCTGCTGCTGCTGCTTCACACTGAAGATATGTGAATGCCAGAAAACCTGACGGCTTTTGTTTGGAAGTCTGAGGACAGGGAGTATGGAAAACGAGGAAAGGCAATATAGTTTAAAGGGAAACAAATTAATTATTTTCTCTAGTAATACACTTAAATGTCATCATAGGACAAAAATAATAAGCATTTGAAGTCCTGTTCCAAACTCAAAAGCACTCAAGTCTGTCATCACAGAGACACAAGACGAGATGAGCAATTTCTGGGCAATACACATGAAAAATGGCAGAACTTACTTACTTGTTGGATGCATGTGCTAGAATTTTACTATTAGAGGGATGAGGTATGGATGTTTCAGACACTGTTAAACAATTGGACAAGATCTGTTTGTTTGGAGCATACTGAGGTACCGAAGTATCCTTGGGCAAGATGTTGAACCCCGAACTGCCCCCCATAGAACAACAAAGTGCTTCTAATAGATGCACTGCATGAATGTGTGTGTGAATGGGCGAATGTTAAACTGTAGTGTAAACAGCTTTGAGTGGTCATCAAGACTAGAAAAGCGCTATATAAATACAAAACCATTTACCATTTACCTCCTTTGTTCAGTGATCGTTTTTCCAGGTTGAAAAATATGGTTTCTTTCATTAGTTTTCAAACCATCTATCTTCTTGCTAAAAATTGGAAATGAGAAAGGGAAAAGTCTTGGACCTGGATATGTTGCCTTATTATAAACATATTGCTTTAGAATTTTTTATTTGTTTTTCCAGTCCATCCGGTTAATCAAGATTTCCTTTTCTGCTTGGTTTATTACAAGTACAATGAGGAGAGCATGTCTGCTTGTCTTTCAGTTGCCTGCAGTGAAACTGTCCAGGCTATCACATCTAACAAGCTCACCCCCTTTCTGTAATTATAATGGAGGGATGCCAAAATAATCACGTTGTAACCCGGAATGTCAATCCATGAGATGGAGACGATCCCCAGACGCAGAGTGTAATTGAAAATGTCTTGGATACAGCTCTGCAAGGCTTAATCTCTGCGTCCTCAGATGACCATATGAAGAGGGGGTGAAGAAGAGTTCACTATTCTCATTTCCCTCTCCAAACGCTGCCTTGCACAGAGGTTGTGCTTGGCATCTGCTCTTCTCTGGTTTTCCAGTTTGGCAGGTCACTCATAGACGTGGCTGAAAAAAAAACCATGACACAGGCAGATTTGTAAACTCTTGACACAAGTTCTCTTCCAACCATTCAGGAGTTCCATCTGATGGCTATATATTACACTAACAGGGCTTTGACGATATGTTTTCCATCAGGTTGCTTTGGGCTTTTGTGGTAAAGTTACTCACAAATTTAATTCATTGATGTTTTTATTTTTTGACGGATATCTGTTGAAGCTTGACTATAAGTGTAATGTGTTGGCTTTATAATAGATTTGAATTCATGACATTGGAAGCCATAAGGGTAGTTTAGGATGAAGAAAATCCGTATTTTGTCACATATAGTAAAGCATAAAATGAAGCATGAAGACTCTGCACATATATATGAATTCCATTAGGCCTATGCTAATGAAGAATAACTTTTCATATGAATTATCTTAAGAGCAAATTTAAGAAACCACTTGAAAAAATATTGGTGTATGAGGCCCAATATCCATATTGGTATAAAATTCTCTTTCCATTTGTTCTTCCCAATAATTCAACGTAAGTTCCATCAGTACACAAAACATTTTCCCAGCAGGCTTATTTAGTATCAATGTGCTCTAAGGCAAACTTCAGTAATGTTTGCTTTGGAGAAAACCAGTTCCTCAGTGGTGTCCTGCCATCTCAGATTGTAGACGCATGAGGAGAGACTTCAATCAAAACTGAATATTTTAAATGAGTTATGAATTCACTAAATACGTGAAAAATCCAATACATATCTGAAAAATAAATTGATCTGTGTCATAAATAAATGAAGATTCCGAAAGGCTCTCTTACTTTTTCTTGACACTGTGTAGATGCTATTAATCTTTAAAATGAATTAATAAAATAGACTCCACCACAAATTTCCAGAGCTTGAATTGGAACCATTAAAAAAGTCTATAGCCTGACCGGCCCCTACAGTCAGAACAAAAGCTGAATGGATGTGATCTTGAAATTTAAATAATATATTTAATAATACTTTTTTCCTTTACAATAACAGACATAAGCAGACAAATGAGCATGTAGGAAAAAAGGTCTACATCCATGTTTATGTGGCTATCTTGTAGAAAAACTCAGTAATCAGCACAGCTGCCAGAAGGACAGAAGCCACAGTGAGGTCTCAGTTTTATTGTTAAATAGAGCATTTTCAGGCTGCACATCATTGTGACAGGAATTTGGCTCCCAGGAGACTAATTTGGGCTCATTTAGTCTAATGTGTATTGAGTTGTTTTCCTTTACAAGCAATGTCTTTTCATCCACTGCAAACCCACCAAAGTACAAGTTTACAGCTGTAACCTAAGCTCTGTTTTTCCATCAGTGGATTCTAACAGCTGGTCCAAGGCCATGTGACTTAACCTACAGTGTGTCATAGCACTGACTGCTCCTTCTCTCATGGAACCAAACATCAGTTCACCTTTAATTCACTGTCTGAAACAGCTCACTTTATTTACAGAGGTTTTGTCCAGCAAATAAATCCAGCTGTATACAGTAGGTTCAATTTCTGCTCACAAGGTTTTAGGACATCATGATGACACTTTATTTTGCTTTTGACTGATATCAATAAACCCTTTTGGTCATTAATACTTAGGCTGAATTGCCCTCGATATTATCCTCTAATATTCTATCCACCAAATAATTCAACCAGGCAACTGTACTGAATGATTCTACATCTAAAGTGATCTGAGCGCTGGAGCCAGTAAGCAAAACTGGCTGTTAATGGCTTTTAGTGTTCATGTGGATGACTATTTGTTTTACCAGTGACACATATGAATATGAATATATGAATAAACATGGGCCCTATTGTAGTCTGGGCAACAAGACATTAGTGACTTCTCTTCAGACTAAATAGATTAAAAAATGAAAAAGCCTTGCATGCCTATATACTGTCAGTGTGGTGTCATCGAGGTGTCTGCAGGCCCAGACATTCATATTCGACTCGAAACAAGGTAATTTCTATCACGTTTTAAGCCTAAAAGTCCACCAGAAGTGGCTTACACAGCGGAAGTTAGAAATTCCGACTATCACTAAATGCACCTCGATGTATGCTATCAGCAGACACATTTCAGTTGAGCTGAAACAGTTGTTTGAACTAATTGTTTCAGCTCAATATGATTATTTAACCTGCTTTCTGAAACCCTGGATACTGGTTTATAAGTGGTTGTGTTAGGGTTAGGTTTTTTTTACACTTAGACCTTCAATTAGCACTTAAACCTGACTTGTCTCCTTGCATTGAGACATGAAAGGAGCATTCAGCTGCCAAGTGACACATTTCCAGACCATGTAGACGCCACTGACTGAGTCTTTTAGGTGATTACATAACAGACAAATCTTCCATTAGAATGTGATTAATACAGTGGCCCTGAGAGCTCAACGAACAGCAACTTGCATGTGTTTTCTTAAGTTGCTGTTCGTTGAGCTCTCAGGGCCACCGTAGATTAAACCCAGACAATAATAATTAATCCAATAATTACAATCATACTCTTTCATGCATTGCACCCACCAGTACCTGATATGAACCCTAAACTAGTGTATCTTTAGGTTCCTTATACCCAAGTGAATACATAGTGGTCGCGTCCAGCTGTGCATTGTTGCAGGCTACTAAGTGGGACGATGCTGCCTTTGTCTGGCCAAAGGTTGAACATGGCAAACATTTCATTTGCACAACATAATTTCAGCTAATATTCAACAATTTGTGACACATTCTATAAAAATCTACTATTTTTCTAACAATAAAAATTTTTGACTTATAATCCTATCTGAAGGTTCCTCAATTCATAATAAAGCTCCTGTGCGGTTCAACCTTACATGAGTGAGTTCACGAAATTTGCTTTTGAGCTCATTACATGCATGATTGCAGCGCATGCATGATTAATCATTATGTACTGTAATTTGTTCAGGGACACTTGCCACATTAATTGCACATGAACATCTCCTCATAGTTACTACAATGTTTCTTCCGAGAAGGTTATGCCTCATTTTAATGCATGGTACATGCTGTTTAATTATATCTTAATGACAATAATATGATTCTTAATGCAAGAGTTGGTTTTCTTGTTATGAAACAGTAATTTCTCTATTTTGTTAACATATCCCTAGTGAAATTGTGTTTTCACAGAAACAAGGCAACAGTTGTTCAGGTAGAGGTGATTAAGTATTGATGCTCTATGTTTGCCCTCTTAGAGTCACTGAATCATGCAGTACAGTCCTCAGCACTGTGCATCAGAGAGCTGTATGTAAGTACATTTTTACCAGTAAGCCACAGACAAACACAGATATCTAGTTACTGCAACATTAACTAGGATTAGGGCTAGTGCAAATCATTTATATTAAATGTAGCTTATTTAAGGGCATTCTGCAACAGGTGAAAGATCAGCTAGTGGGACAGGTGAGAGGTGATTGGTGTATGCCAAAGTTCCCAGACTGTTTTGGGCTCAACTTAAGGTCTCAAACTTTGCATGACCCCAGTTTTTGATGTAAAGACATCAGCGGACACTTACAGTGGAGGAAATAATTATTTGATCCCTCGCTGATTTTGTAAGTTTGCCCATTCACAAAGACACAAACAGTCTATAATTTTAATGGTAGGTTTATCACAATAGTGAGAGATGGAATATCAAAAGGAAAATCCAGGAAATCACTTTAAATAACATATATAAACAGACTTGCATTTTATCGAGTGAAATAAGTATTTGATCCCCTGCCAATAAATGGCTTAGTTCTTGGTGGCAAAACCCTTGTTGGCAAGCACAGAGGTCAGACGTTTCTTGTAGTTAATTACCAGGTTTGTGCACGTATCAAGAGGAATCTTGGTCCACTCCTCTTTGCAAATCATCTCCAAATCCTTAAGGTTTCGAGGCTGTCGCTTCGCAACTCGAAGCTTCAGCTCCCTCCACAGATTTTCGATGGGATTAAGGTCCGGAGACTGACTTGGCCACTCCATGACCTTAATGTGTTTCCTTTTGAGCCACTCCTTTGTTGCCCTTGCCGTATGTTTTGGGTCATTGTCCTGCTGGAAGACCCATCCACGACCCATTTTCAGTGCCCATGGCGGAGGGAAGAAGGTTGTCACTCAGGATTTTACGGTACATGGCCCCGTCCATCTTTCCGTCAATGCTGGTGACTGTGGTCCCAGCTGCCTTGAGATCATCAGTGATACCCCACGAGGTGAGATTTTGCAAGGAGCCCCAGAACGAGGACGATTGATGGTTGTTTTGTGCGTCTTCCATTTTCGAACGATCGCACCAACAGTTGTCTCCTTCTCACCCAGCTTCTTGCCTATGGTCTTTTAGCCCAATCCAGCCTTGTGCAGGTCTACAATCTTGTCCCTGATGTCCTTAGACAACTCTTTGGTCTTGCCCATGGTGGAGAGTTTAGAGTCTGACTTATGAATGCATGTACAGGTGTCTTTTATACAGGTGATTGGTGACTGATTGACACACAGGTGTCTTTGCTGCAGGTAACATGTTTTTTTCAGTGTATCTAAGGAGTATTTAACCAGTCTGTGGGAGCCAGAATTGTTGATGGTTGGCAGGGGATCAAATACTTATTTCACTCGATAAAATGCAAGTCTGTTTATATATTTTATTTAAAGTGATTTCCTGGATTTTCCTTTTGATATTCCATCTCTCACTATTGTAATAAACCTACCATTAAAATTATAGACTGTTTGTGTCTTTGTGAATGGGCAAACTTACAAAATCAGCGAGGGATCAAATAATTATTTCCTCCACTGTATTTAATGACAGGATTTTAATTAAATGTTACAACAGGACGTTTAAGTCTGCAGTGCTGCCATTGCAGGAGGTATTGTGTTGGTCAAGTTCTTATTTCAATAAACATAGTAGAATAGGATACTGCCAAACTATTGCTACAAGTCAAGCTGGTTTATATATTTAGTTTTTAATAATAAACAGCTGATATTCCTATCTGTTTGCTGGAGTAAAATCCATTTTGTTCTCCACTGTCTTGACTTATTTAGTCTCATCTCTCCTGGTTCAACACAATGCCAGAGCAATGGCAGAGAGGAGCTTCGCACGTTGCTTGTATTTTCACACATTAAATCAGCAGCATAAGCCCACTGCTGCCACAATTTGCTTGTGGAGGCATCTGTCAAATTGTTTCTCATTGATTCAAGTAAATAGCAGCTTTGCGCTAACTTTCCACAGCTGCCCTGCCATCTGTCAGTCAACTTTCAGTGGTGCAGGGCAACAAGATACTGAATATCAAAGATTTTGGACTGACATTAATGATTCTTCTGCACATTACACACTTTTGCTGTCTGAAGGGTATAATCCTGCAAAAATAATGATGACCTAGTGTAACTTGGCAACCGTCTGACAACTTAATGGTAGAGATGTGTGACGTGTCCTCTCTCTCTCTCTCTCTCTCTTCAGTGGGGTGTCAGAACAGAGAGAGCAGAATGTCAGCAGCTGTTTTGGGTTTTGCAGCGTAAGCCCCGGCTGTCAGTGAATTACAGCTGTCAGAGACAACATCCTATTGCTCTTTGTAAGGCCTTCACTTCATCAGCATTATGCCCTTCTGTCATGCATAACACAATCCTTAACTGAACTCAAACCCTCCATCAACAAGTTTAACTGACCCTCCACACCATGAGCATGCATACACATGCATGAACACATTTATAAAATAATGATGAATCTCTTTACACTGAAAATTGTGTGTGTGTGTGTGTGTGTGTGTGTGTGTGTGTGTGTGTGTGTGTGTGTGTGTGTGTGCCACTTGCCTGTATACGCATATGCACCATCAGAATATTAATAGGGGCTCACCTAATAATAAAATACATCCTTTTTCGGTTTAAGTTGTTTGTTTATCATTTGGTTTATAGCATTTTGGTCTTACATGACAAACTTATATTGTGGTTACAAAGACCTATATCTCAGCAAGTTCATTCTAGGTCGAACACTAGGTACAATCCGAACATGCATGGAAATCATTTTAGCAATTACAGTCTTTTCATTCAAAGACTGACTTGCTCTTGAAACCCGAGGGGTTCAACATGTGCTCATCAAAATACAAAGCTGTCATTCATTTTCCTACTCTTTGCATTTCGGTGCTCCAAAAGACAAAACGTTATGTCTTATCCCTGGGAACTTCATTTGTTTCCAATTATTGTGTGAGATGACTATTTGTTCTTCAGGTAAGTCAGCAGTCCTTGGAGACAAGGGCACAAAGGACCTCCCTTGGTGGCTGGGAGTTAATTCATTGTCTGAAAGCTTCCTCCCACCACATCCGATCAAGCGCTCGCGTAGCTTAAATTGTCTCACTAAAATTACACTGACCATCAGAATATCAACTCCAGTTCCTTGAGCGAAACCCAGAGTGACACTTAAAAATGGCCAACCATGAAAGCATTATCTCACATTGAGATAATGAAGCTTTAATTTCACATTGACCCTGGCCATACTACACATGACATACTGATGAGATATATCCATGTTGCAAAATGCAGCCTCACACTGGTAAGCTGCTGTTGTCATTGTGCCTTAGGGGAGAAGAGGCAGAGGAAAGGATCTGACAATTTCGATCAACCAAAAGCAAAAGACAGTCAATAGTGGGAGTCAATAGTTTGTACATCGCTGAAAACTGTTTATACGATGTAGGTACCCATTCATGACGGGGATTTACCAGTGTTTTCAAATTTGTGTTCTTCTCTTAGGCAAGACAAGAATTAAACAATTTGACTCATGGGCTTAAACAAGGTGTTACATCCTCTGCCTTTAACTCTCAACAAGAGTAAGGAAAAACTACCCCCCCCCCCCCCCCCCCACAAAAAAAATAAATGTGAGGGATCCCTCTCCCAATACGGACTGCAGTGCATCAGCAAAATATTTACATTATTGATTAAAATAAACACAATCGGATGCCACCATAATCCACCATAGTCGATCGTCATGGTCCACCACCACTATCAACATCAACTGCTAACACAATGCAGGATCCAACATTGCAGTGGCCCTGGATCTGCGGACGACAAGGCAAAGGGACTCCGGGGAAGAAGTCAAGTCAGTAACATGTATTGATGAGATATTCCTTTCTTTGATGTGATAAGGAGGAAGAAGAGGAAGGAGAAGCTGGGAAGAGACGCTCTGTGTGTCATGTGTACCCCAACATTCTAGACCTATAGCAGTAAAACTAAGAGCAGGTCTAAGACAAGCCTGGACCAGCTCTAGGTGTCTGCCTCCCGAACTGAAACTGGGAGTGATTCCACAAGAGAGGAGCTTGATAACTGAAGGTTCTGGCTCCTACTCTACTTATGTTCTTATTGTTATACGTTTTAGATTAACTATAATGATTCGGCTGTTAAATTTGAGTACTAAAGACTTACTATTGTTCCACTGATACCAATTATGGTTATAAAAATCCTTGGACGATACTGTGTGCTTTAAGAGTCTCACTTGGCTGAGATACTACTCGTAGATGGCCTTACACAGATAACACATTTTTAGTGATTGCACAGATGATGAAGGAGATGAATGGCTGCTGAGCTTTTCCAGCTGCACAGCTTTTAGATCTCTTAAGCCTCAAATCCTGTGTCTTCGCACCTGATTTTGCATCAAGCACTCAAAGTGTAACCACTTGATTCAGAGAGGGATAGGAAGTAGGTCAGTCTTTTATTCTGCTGAGAGTGGTGAAGGATATGATAACCAAATAATGGATGTTTTTCGCTATACTTTGACTTCCAAATGACATTAGTGCTGTAGACTACTCCCAGATATGCATCAAAGTGCCCTCTCCAGTTCCCTTCCTATTGCTCCAGCTCCTGGAAGCAGTTCTTAGTCAGTTTCTGAGAAGTGTGAAGTGATCTCAGCAGTCCTGTGTGATGTTGTGTTGATTGATATCAGCTGTTCCTAGATCCCGGGATTCCTTCTTGAGGCCCCAAGCAAGGCTAAGGTTGCATCACGCATGAGTAGCCCTAAACACACCATCTTTAGGGCACTTTAACCTTCCTGTCTATGAACCCTGATTGGAGCTCCAGAGATCCGCCCGGTCCTCTCTTTCATCAAAATCTAACCTAAATCCTGGCATGACATACATTTTTCATCTGATGAAGCTGTACATGAACTCACAATGTGCTCTTTATTTTAGAACGCAGCCTCTGTGGATGCATAAGTCAGTTGTTGCCAGTCCCAAGCTCAGTTATCGGTGGAGGGTTTTTATTAAGAAATGGCATCCTCCAAATCAAATATTATAATCTTAGATTTAATCATTTAACACTTTAATGTTTGACCAGATCTCTGAGGAATTTAGAAAAAGTCAACTGGTTGAAAGACAGATTTGAAAGAATACAGGCGCTGGTAATTACAGAGGTATTGGGCAAAACAGTATGGCTGAGAGTGGCAAGGGCAAAGCAGCTGTGTTTCAATAAGGGCAGGCAATAACAGGGGACTATATTCAGGCGATATAACAAATCTTCAAAGTTCAAAAGAAGCAGAGAGGTTGGCCAAATCATTCTGCAAAAGTCACGGGATGATCAGATGGGGGACTTCTGATGGAGGAATCGATCCGTAATGGAATGTTTTGGAGTTGAAACTTAGGTCTGAAGATGGACTGACAGGAAACAAAGGGATGACTCCATAATCATGCATTAATATAAATAATGGGTGTTACATCTACATATTTAAACAACAAAGCAAAGGATAAAGTACTCTGGTTAAAAATGCCATATATTTGCAATTTGTTCCCAACTAAATCCATAATGCAACTTTGATGTGTAAAATCAAATCCCCATTAAAAACTGTTTGATTGCTTGTGATTGCCTTTCCACTTTTGTATGACTGAACTAAGCCGCCTGTTCACCATATATAAGCAATAAAATATTTTACAGCTGTGTATATTTTTGGGGGTTATTCAGTTTACCAAAAGTACATTTAAAATGTACTAGTAATTCGGAGGTGTTTCAACATAAGAAGACGTCATGTGTATAGTATAAAGTAAACTATTGTTACAGTTTCTTTTGGGGTTCCCTATTGTGTTGTATATTGATTTAGAGACAACGTCATTATCCATGTGTCAAGTAATGCCTTGATAAGCACTTCCATATATTTCCTCCCACATAAGGTGTCCTCACTGAGGTATCGTAGTCAGTAAGTGGAGTACTGATGAAAAAAGTGTTGGCCTGTCACACTGTGAACGCCCTCTGTCCATAATAATGAGTCTGAGCTGCATTGTGCAGGCATGTCAGTCTGTATCTGTGCTTGCCCAGTAAAACACCAATTCCCTGACCAGTAGACCATGGGAGAGAATGTTATGTTGGTCACAGACAGGCCATTTGGCCGTTTCAGGCCATGTACTGCAGACTCACCCCTCCCCTCCATTCAGAGAGCACTCAACTGTGTCCATAATCCGGCCCTTTGCTGGACCTGCATATTGATTAGGATACTGACCATCTGAAACCACACACACTGCTCAGTCCACCAAAAGAGTGATCAAATGAGACAGATCACCCAGAGAGTGTCATATATTGTTGCTTTTTAATGAGTTTTCCATTGTTTGCTCTCTGGCAGAAATCAGCCTGCATTAATTACACAGGAGTCTTTTATCCATCATTCTGAATGATGAGTCCAAGGTTTGAGCTACAACATGAAAGAGTGTTTAGTCAGCTGTTCTCAGCTGTTCTCTTAGATCCTTCCTGCTGGAATTCAGAGAGAGTGAGTGCTGTTAGGAACCCCGCCCCAGTGTTGTCAAACCAAATTTCACTTTAGTTGATTAATTACAATGATGAATTTCCCAATAACTCTAATCAAAATAACATGTTGAATTACATATACCAGAGCAACAGTTACAGGCAGCTCAGGAAGACAAATATGTTTGTTTTTTCTTCAGCGCGACAAGATAATCCAACAGAAAGCCAAGATCCACAATGTGTTTATCAAGGAACTGTAGGATTTATGTTTGGTATTGCTTGATCGCATTGTAATTAATATTTTTCCTCTCAATCATTAAAATCAAAGTATACAAAAACCAATTTGAAATAGTATTATGAAATTATCTTTTAAGAAGTTTTTTTGTACTTTGTGCAGGCAACCCTCTCCCTCCCTGAGCTCAAGCTCACACAAACACAGGCTCGGCTTTTCCTTCGGAGATCAAAAGCTGCCTGCCCATCTACTGTAATACCTGTGGTAGCCTATTAACCGTTACATAAAGCATCAAACCTCACAAAGGTTTCTAATTGGACTGGTAAGGAACAAAAGAACAGCAATTCTGTGGAGATGAACGTCTTCTTAAATGAGAATGGCAAGTCTGTTTGGAGTTTTTAGGTTGGAACATGATGGCTATGGTATCTCATATAACCACTCTTTGCAACTGTTGTGACTATATCCATGAGTCATTGTTTGAATGCTGGAGCCTGTCTAAGCATTCTCGCTGGCCATGTGCATCACAGCCTTGTTATTGCTACTTTCTGCAAGATAATGCTCAATGGTCCATGTCACAAACCAAGTCATCTCAAATTGGTTTCATGAACAGTGAGTTTAATGAACTCAAATGACCTCCCCTGTCATCGGTGGCCAGTGTGTGACCAGTACAAGATCTTTGGGATGTGGTAGAACAGAAGACTGGCAGCATGAATGGGAGGCAGCAGAATGGATGTGATCCTTTTAGTAAAGTCTCCAACACCATAGATCTGTGCTACGAAGAACTGAGACTGCTTCGACAGAAAAGGGAGAAACTACCCAGAATTAACATGGTGGTATAAAGTTCTTGCTCAGTGTAGATCACTAGTTCAAGTAAAGTTTTTAAAGAATATTAGCAAAAAAGGGACCAAGTAATGATGCATTTGTGAATCTATATCCAATATATACTTTCCTTTAGCTCTGTTTTGATCAGTCAACTACTGTGAGACTTGTTTGAGTGTTTTCACAGCCTGAAGCTACTTACTAGGTTGAGATGTGTGGAGGAAGCAAAACACAAGGTTGCAGATCATAAAACCAAAACAATAAGCCAAATACTCTTGTGGGCAGATTAGTGGATAAAATTACTGGGTAATCATCATTGCAAGTGACACTGTAACAGTTCACATTTTACTCCTAGTTTTATTATTCAAAGTTAACACATCCAAAAATATATTCAACAGAGTAGATAAAAGTCTAATGGCATGACAGCTGTGATATAGGGATCTGATCATCTTCATCCATGTGTCTGAGAGTAGTTTGGAGAATGTCTCTCTTTTTTTGCATACAACCACCCAAACCACCGAAGTAACAGTAGCAGCATGTCTACCCAGCTATCAGCTGACAGGGCCACCCCCTCTCTCCTGAAGCGCTCCTCATTAAAGTTGCATTAGTGAGGATTCAGCTGCGTCATACCTCCTGTGAAGGAGTTTTTCTCCAGACTTTCACTTCCCCATGTTCAGCAAGTGCACATACAATAGATTCGGAAAGACTTATATGCTTGGCTGAGCATTTGAATGGCCAGGGAGGATAAAGCAGAATGGGAAGTACGAACTCTGCGAGGGGCCACTTCCTCAGCGGCTTTCTGATAAAAAAAACTGCAATGCTTTACATTTTGCTATAAGAGAACATTTTGTCATAGAACATTTTAAAAACACTAATGTGTACTATCGGAATTCTTTGGCCGACTTCAACTCATTTAATGATTTGTTAAATCCCCCACACAATTAGCATTGAGCAAAACATAAAGATAACATTAGTCAGTCGCAAAATAAGCAAACATTGCATGAATGGAGATTCAGCAATTTACTCAGGAGGGTATCTGCAGCTTATTAATTTCTGAAGCTTATCAGTGACGTGAGGGTGACACCACTGCAGTAAAGAATTGTATGTTTGCTGTGTGAATGTGCGCTGCGAAGGCCATATCAATAGAAGATTCAGCTTTACTTTTTTCAAACAAAGAGCAGACCTGTCATTCAGTTAGCCGCACTGACTATATGATGACCTGCACACACAACACCCAGCACTCTCTTCTAATCTGCCAAAATTATGTTGAATGCTGCATGCTTGCCCAAGATAGTCTTTATGATATTCTAATGGCCACCGGCATGAATAGGATTTCTCTCGGTGCTGCTGATGGTCACTTTTTCAGGAGAGAGAGGGAGTGCAAGGCAAAGAGCACTGTCAACCTGCTGTGTAGGATGCCAATCGGATTCAATGCTGAATGAATAAACAGTGGATCCTGAGACGTAAGCAGCACTAATCATAGGATGTTCACTTTCTCATAGGGGACACGCAGATGGCAGAATTGAAAGCTCAGTGAGGGGGATGGGTTTTTGGTCATTCTGGTTTGAAGGGGATGTCATCGGCAATGTGTGGGTCATAGCATGGCTGTAGGTGGTCAAGCTTTGCACACAAGCATGATGACAAATTTGAAATACTCCCAAGTGTATTTTGTTTGCATCATCACTTAATGAATAAAAGGTTGTTTGTGATACTTGATGCGAGCACCAAAAACTAAATATGATTAAATATTGTCTGATTCAATTACAAAAGTCTGGAATTAATTCATGTCATTTTTCAGACAGTTTCCAACATATACAAAATACATATACAAAAATACAGCTCATACAACAATTAATACCTTGATGATTTATAGCGGATATTATTACAATGAATATTATTGATAATATACAGTATTATCTATGATGAGCCAGTCCCAATAAATAAAACTAGAGTTTTTTTTTTTGCAGGTCACAACATCTAAGATTCAGATTTTCTTTTATGAAGTAACTATACTTAACTGAGCTGTGTTGGCTTTACAGGGCTCCCTGCACTGTAAACAGTGATAAGCAAACATTATCTCTGGTCTAAAACTGTAAGCATCTATTCTGAGAGTTTCACAGATTCCTGTCGGAAATCAAAACAAACCAGATGACACAATCACAGTGTGGACATATTTGAAACAACAAAACAATATTGTCAGGTCAGGAGTCCAGCCTGGTCAGCATGGTGGGCCGGTGTGTTTACTCTTAGAAGAGGAAGAAATTGGAAGTGTAACCACAGTCAAAGAATGTGCTTGTTGATTACTATCTCACATGTTCCATATACATTCTGAGAGCAGGAATGTCTGTGGTTTTTCCTGATAAATGGTAACAGCTGTTTCTGAGTGATGTGTTTGATGGAGGTCAAGAGAGCAGTCTGCTTTTATTTACTTTGGCCACAGCCTTGGAAGGGGAACACTTCAAACGGATGCAGTCTGCCATCAGACGCCAGGCCCAGCGGTAAAACATTCTTTGGTTTCCTGCAGCAAAACATGGCATGTTACCCTGGGCATTAGGTTTCAATGGGAAAGACCCGATTTGCTGGGATTTTACAGGTCAGCACATATCAGCTGGAGGATTATGGGAGGGAAGAGGAAACTAAATAGATTCACTTCTGCTTGGGAATGTGTTTAAAGGCAACTGGTTATTCACACCCCAAAGACAGTTTAGTTGTTTATGGTTTTATCACCCAATCTTGTGTATATGTGTATCTGAACTTATATATTACTGGGTTGTTGCTTTTTTCCTGCAGGAAGAACATAGAGGCGGTGGTCTAGTGGCAGAATCTTGGACTATGGGCAGAGAAGGTCTCTGGTTCGTCTCTGGTTCAACTCCACGGAGAGACAACAAAAGACGAACCTGGATTGATCTGTCCAAAAATCCAAGAGTCTCCCTACCCTGTCTAGTGCCCCTGAGCAAGGCACCTTACTCCCCCAACATCTGCTCCCCGAGCGCCGTACATGGTCGCTCACTGCTCTGTGTGTCCTGCACACAGATGGGTTAAATGCAGAGGTTGAATTTGCCTGCCATTGCATGGGTGTGTTGTGCATGGCTGTGCATGTGTTTGGTATGAATAAACATATCTTAATATTTTTTTCATTCATGAAAATAACAAACCCTGTTTCTGTATTCGGGGCAGGGGAGTAGAGAAAACATGTAAGAAGTTGGAACCAATAAATTTGAATCATTCTTTACTAAGAAATGACTCAAGAGATTATTGTAATTCAATAACTATTAACAGACTAATTCATTTCTGGCTGTAAATAGCAGCATTAAGTGTCTTTAAACCCTTAAAAATGAAACAGTGTAGGAAAGCACTACACAGGATTAGAAGGTGCTGACAGATGTCAAATAAAGGGTAATTTCTAAAGAAAGTGTTATTCAGAAGAATTGGTAATAGAAGGTTAAGACAGAGATCCAACAAAGTGCACTTCCTCTTTGGGTTGTTATCCAGAGAGTACTTCATGTACAACAGACACTTTGCTTTTACAGCACCTATCCTGATATGACAGATAAATGTATGAATTGTGATATAATCAGGGGCGGTATATTGTTTCGGGAGCATTTTAGGGGTTAAACTCTTAATGCCATATTTTTCATGTCATAAACGGACTGAGCTGGATTAACATAGATTTAGAGAGATGATGTTGGAAGCAGAATCCAAATCGATCTTGTCTACTTTGATCATATTCTTCTCACTCCACCTTTGTCTGGCTGTTATGCTGTTCTTTCTTACCTCAGCCTCTGCCAGGACCAAAGACTGTATATAAAGACTTTATCTCAATGTGCAGAAATGAAGCCAAAACTTACCCTGGATACTTGTGCTGCCATTTTGCACTTGTGAGGCAGTTTGGAGCCAGAGTTTGCGCAGTGATCGTAAGGTGGAGCTGTGGTATCAAAGCCCTGTCGTTATAAATGCTCCACCAATAACAAGTCAGCATCAGCTGTAGTTTAGAGCAACATATATCTGCACGATCAATGGCTGGAATTCCACATGATCTTAGAGGGATATTTTGTTCATGTTGACTTGAATTTTGATGAGATTCTCTTAATATAATGTGAAAGCCTCTATCTACCATTCAGTTGTTCTGCCTGCATGGATATTTTTAATTTTTTTAACACACACCCTCCTCCAACCACTGAACATTTGAACACTTGCACTACACTGTTACTTTTTTTACTACTGTATTATCCTGCCTATAGTATATTCATATTTATATATTTTTATACATTTATCTTGCTTAAAGTTATTATATCATGCAATACCTGTTAATACTCTACTACTTCAGATATATAACTTACTGCTCATAGTTCTTATATCAAACAATACCTTCCATATATATTTGCTACTGTACCTTATTTATTTACATTCCATTTTAAATACGCACAATACTCTGCACTTTTTTTGCACTTCTGGTTAGACGCTAAACTGCATTTCGTAGTATAAGTACTTGTACTGTGCAATGACAATAAAGTTGAATCTAATCTAATCTAATACTGACTATTCATATTTGGTATTGTTGGAGCCAAATTAATGAATATTGTATCTGTATTGCTCCATTAGATGAATATTGTTTATTGTTTATCTCTGCTTTGTCTAGTAAACTTGAAAAATATTTTTTTTAAGAAAAAGCTAATATGGAGTCCTGGGTCCACGCCCCTTTTTTCCCATGTTGCCCACTCCTTTATCATGGCAGGTGAATCCCTGCAGAGGGTTGCCTCAGGTACAGTGGTGCTATACAGTTTTTGACCGCATCTAATCAAGTTTCTTACCCCTTTTTTTTTAGGCCAGACGATCATTTTCATTATTTTTTACACAGTGCACCTATTGATGCTGTTGTTTTGGTTCGAGTAAATATCGATTTTTTTTATTTTTTATTACATCTTGTTGGATCTTTGGTTCATTGTTAATCCGAATTGAAGCGTTTCTGACTGCAATCAGCCAGACAAGGTTGGTGGGTGTAATTGCTTTTATAGGTATGAACATACTAGTTTATCTGCCAGATCTCCTTCCATACATGTGCTGTGACTCCAAAATCCCCACAATTTGTACCATGCCAGCTGAGTGACCTCTACAAAACCTACAATAATTTTTGCTGAGAGAAGCTAACCAGCTTACAAATTTGTCTCAATTTATTTCCACTAGTTCACGGAAGTGGTACTCCAGAGTCACCCTCATTTTCCAAATTTAATAAAATGTGCAATTAACTGCTCTAATCTCAATCTGCGTGGGGAAGTGAAAGTGAACTAAGTCAACCCTGGCGGTAATGTCTTCACCCTCCTACCCACCTCCTACTCCCCTCAAAAACACAGGGTAGACAAGTGGGAGCTGAGCAATGCACTTCAGCACTGGCACAATGGAAAGCTTTTGAGGAAGATCAAAAGAATATTAGTCACCACTAATGAGATTTGATGTAGGACTGCCATTGTCAGTTCAGGCCAGATGGGCAGGATACACAGCGGAGCAGCCAGTCTCCAGACATCCAAGACGAGGTGATCCCTGTATTGCGTACTCAAGGTGATCCCTGTATTGCGTACTCTTCTGGCATTTACTGCAGTGACAGAAATGAAGAGAATCATTAAAAGCATGGCTTTTGTCAGATCCAATGCTAATGAGGAAGCTGCTCTGATGTGCGGCCTCAAGCAGCAGCCACCTTCAATCCATGACTGGGTTTTCCGCTTTGAACTTCACAACAAAACATCCTCTTGGGTCGTATTCTTTTCGTCTACAACAATCCATACTGCGCCTCCCTCTGACTGTCCTCTTATCTTGGTTCACTTTTCCTCCCCAGCTCTGTTTGCTTACTCCGCTACTGTATGATGACACAATCCTGAAAGTTGTGTAAATCATCTTCGCGAGATAGAAATCCTCTAATTGTCTCCTTGAACACCCATTCAGTAAAGTCTCAGTTTCTGTATAATAAAAACGAACATGGCAGGTTGTGACTTTTGTTATATTTTTTATTCCAGTTTATTGCAATGTAGGTCTTATCTTCGTCATTTTTAGTTTATTGCATATGATTACCCATATATTCATCAACTTTTAAGACCGATCCAATGAAAATCAAATGTTTATCCCCGTTAGCATGTACAGGTGTTTTTATTTGCTATAAGACATAAGTAAGAGTTTCATAAATCACATACTTCAACTGAGGGCTATCAGTTGAGAATATTATCATTACTAAGTGTTTGATTATGTACAGTACTCAAGCTGAAGGCTCTTGTTCTCTCCTGCTCTAACATGTCTAACGTTGTAGAGAGTCACGTAAAATATATCATCATTCTGATAATTCGACTTGTAGGCAACCATGTGCAATTCATTCATTGTCTTTAGATTCCATTCCTGATTTCAAACATGCCTTCCTCTATTCTTATCTTACCAGTTGTCACTTGCTGCGGGTGAGCTGTAAGGCTTGCTATTCTTTATATTTTTAAATCTGTGAATGATAAATAAGGCAAAAGTGTGGAGTTACATCCGAGCCATTTTAATAAGATGATTTAATTTTATTTATATATTATTTATTCATAAGGAAAATACTTTTAAATATGTAAATATGTAATCAGGAACAGAGCAAGGTTTTTAGGTGTTTATCAGCGAAATCGTTGAGTGTTGGAGATCTGAGAACAGAGAAGAAACAAGATACATGACTCACATACAGGTTGAAAACAAATCTCAAGGTAAGAACCATTTTTTGTAGAGAAAACAAAAGTAAATGCTAAAATGAATACCCAAATTTGCAGTTCCAGACCTTTTGCATGGTGCGGTAGGCCCCATTGTCAATATACTTTCATAGACCACTGCTGATTATTTTGGAGCGGGCTAAAATAATCAAGAAGGATAAGGAGAGAGCAATTGACTGTGGCCAAAACATGTAAAACTATTCCCATTTGGGGATTTACAATCATTTGTGCTTCCTAAATGGACAGATTGATATCTCCGAAGTTTAACTGATAGTGATCACTTAGCAGTGTAGTTATCAACCCACCAGTGCAAGTGTATGCAAAAGTTCAGCCGAGGGGATCCACTTCAGTATCTGTCACTTTCACTATGAGCTGTTTTGAATGTTTTTCGCCACACTTCCTCTGCCCATCTAAATAAGTCACTTCTCTGGTGCCTGGAACAGAAGCTGCTCAGCCAGTTTCCACATTGCACACAGTGTAACCAGAAAGTGTTTATGCTGGAATACAGCTGACACAGATGAAGTCTGCTGTGACTGAATGAAATGCACAGTTACCATTTGACTGTGTTCGAAAGACACACTCTACTCAAAGAACCGCAGAGTTTAACAAGCGCAGCAACATTGGTTTTCAATTTGAAAGGAAACATTATGAGATATTTCCGGATCATACTGCCAATTAAGAAATGTTTCTTTTCGATGTTCCTAAATATAATCAGTAAAACTAATCAAGATGCATCCTGGACGTCCTGGATGGGAACAATACGATGATTACAACAAATAAAAATCAAAACATTTGCTCCTCAGCCCCAGAGCCTTTATTCCAGTGTGAGAGTCTGCTGACCCACATTGTGTATAATGAACTGTAAAAACTTTCTTTAATGAACAACATCTGCCTAATTTCACTAACTTGTCCACAGAAGTTGAAACTGTTTGAGCCACTTGCAGTTCTTGTTTAAAGTGATGAGGACTGATCTACATGACAGTCTGCACTCTTTTCACAGCTTCATGTTCAGGTCCATTCAGGCTGGCCTTTATTCTACCTCACTGTGCTGTTTTTAAGATAGAAGCCCACACTGGGAGGGGGGGGGTGGGACTTGTTGGACAGGACCCTAACGATGTTGTTTTACATGTCACGCTTCTGATTCCTGAATGACAGTGTGCAATCTAAAGTCACATAAAAGGCATCTTCATGCTGGCTTGGTTTGGTTTGAGTAAACAAGTAAAACCAGCATGTTGAGCAGTATTGTTAATGGAATTATTGCAGTAAATGGAAGATTAGTGGACTTTAATAAAAAAGAAAAAGTAGCCATAGAGGCTTTGGTGTTTCATTGAATTGCGACCACTGACCGTGATTTAAACATAAAAATTCTAACCTGAATAAGTCAAATTTTTATTTCAATGTCGACATATCTTTTGACCTGTATCCAACCAAATCAGTGCTTACTAGGTGAATTTAGTCAGTGAAATCAGGGCTTTCCTAAAATGTGATTTTTTTGTGTAGTGTGGCTCATTAAAAAAGTTCCTGCATCCAACAATTATCTTATAGTTCTAACCTCCGCCAGAATAGCTGTGCTTAAAGTGTTGTGTTTTCATAGATGACAAAGCCTTAAGCATCAGAGGCTTAGGAGAGAGGCGTGTTTTTGTTTTCGCCCTCAAAGGGGCCCAGATGCCGTCTGTCCCTCCCTATCTCCCTTCTGTCTGGCTGTGGTTGTGTGTGTGTGTGTGTGTGTGTGTGTGTATTTGTGTGGAGAGGGGGGGGGACGTGTGTGTGTGTGTAGAGGGGGGCATGGTGACTTTTGACACTGGGCATCTGCCGCTAAACCAAGAACCTATTTCTGGAGTCTATGTGCAAACTAACTAAGAAAACACTACCAATGTACTAATTGGGGCAGTAGCTACTTTCATTCTTTGTCTGTTTTCCATCTGAACATTTATAATGCTGTGTTTACAACAGTTTTCCCAAATGTGTTTCATAAAGCTTGTAATGAGTCATACAATCTGCTTCCATTTGGATAAGGGGGATTCCCTCACTGCTGCCAATCTTCACCAATCTGGGCTTTTCCTCTTAATTAAACAAGGTGTTTCTTTTTTTATTTATCTAGGTCCACTGAGTTGTCACTCCCATTCATCAACGGCACTGCTGTGATTAATGGCTCAGTTTCAAGCAGGGAGCATGCAGCATCTGTCATCCTCTCGGTCAGGGGGATGCAGAGTGCTTTTGAACGTGTAGGATCACAGATTCGGACAAGTGAAGACAGTGGGATAATACCCAGGAGCAAACAGATCACTCAGCCTTGAACAGATCTGGTTCTGTGACCATAGCATTTGAGGTTTCTTTTAGGGTAAGCCTGTTGAAGAAAGGGGCAGACAGGTTTTTAGCTTTTACTTAGTTTTTAACATCTGACGTTTTTTTCTTCTGTGTAGTCATGCCATGTCAATATTACAACCAGATTCAATTGTTTTTTGACCTATTGACATATAATGAACATAATGACATATTTCATCCTCTTTATCATAAAAAACACAGGCCTTTCATAATGAAGATGCCACAGGAAGTGTGGCAATGATCCTGACAGAGCAGGCCAGTATGCTAATGGTTAGCTTCAATTGAGGACTGATCTTACTCAATGTATCAGCAGGAAGTTTGAGGGAGGGTTTGACATTTGTTCGCAGTAAGCAGCCCACGCTACAAGAATTCCTCCATTCCTTCACAGATACATCCCAGAAAAATACCACAACAACATGTAACCTTTCGACTAACCCTTTTTCATCCGCTTTAACCTTAAGTACGTACTGAAATTCTCTACTTCATGTGATTACAGAGGAGCTATTGCCATTTGCTGCAGATAAACTGAAAGATCACAAAAAGGTGGGGAACAAATACTGAAATTACAAAACACTTGCTGTTTGCTTATATAGGAATGTTGTGTCTTTAAATTTACGGCACTACACACATTTTTATGTTTAGGTTTGTCCATTTTGCTAGGTCTTCATATGGCAATATACCTGTTAGCTGTTATGGGTTGCACACCAGTGAATGCTAGCACGGATCAGCAGGCCCACCCACCTTGACTAGGTAACACAGTCAGCCCCCCTGAAGGACCTGAAGACCTTTGTCCAGGAGCTGCCCAGCTCACTGGCCCAGAGAAAGCGGTCGTGTGCTCCAGTGAGCCTGGCGCAACAACCAATAAATCTGCCATCACAGTGATGTCTGATTGCACATGCGAGAAAGGGGGATGAGAAAGCAAACCAAACATTGAAGGCTTCCCATTGGAGATTTCGTGCTTCAATCTCTGCAGTGTTTAATGTTATACTAATGTTATGTGAAAATAGCAATATAGAAACTGACACTGGCGTCAAGCCAGAGTAGCTTGTTTCAATCCCTATTTAGTCATTTACAAAGATAAATCTGTGATCCTAGTATTAAGTGCTTGTGGATGCCTACCACGGTCTGGCTCTGTTCCTTGATCTGTTCCTTGATCTGTTTCATTTAGTCTCCATTTAAATCCCTCAGAATGGTGAAACGCTTGCTTTTGTATGATTTCGTTCTCTATCCAACAAAAGAGGAGGTGGACTTTTTCACAAAGGTCACTTCCTCCTCTCGGGAAAAGTATGTAATTAATGTGCAAGTCATAATCCAGCTCCTGGTGCCCCCCCCGCATCCAACATCAGTACCACTGTCACAACAAGAGCACCCAGAGGTCAATTGAGGTGAAAAACAGAAGTCTGTAAAAAGGAATCGTCCAAAATTGTACAGAGTATTTACAAAGTAAAGCCTAAAACGCTTATTGAGGGTGGGCCTCATCTGTTAGCGGAGAGACTGGAGGTTATGGGTGTGACATCCAAGGATACTGAAATGGCTTTTTCGTTCTGACCCTCTCTCTCAAGGGCAGACAGGCAGCTATTAGACAGATGTCAAGATAAAGCTGTGTTTGTCACTGGCAGGTCTCCGTTTCCTTATCAGATAATCTCATTATGATCCTCTCCCCCTGCACAGACTATGATGTCATACTTGCCAGGCCAAAAGCAGGAAGAATAACTCGATATCCTCGTCATTATGTTTCAGACAAATGGCAGCACCACCAATGAAAACACAGTCTTCCTGCAAATCCAATCAACCTCATTCAATGTGGCCTCATGCACCCGTGACATTAATGTGTTTGCAGTCAGACCTGGCTGCCCATCCGTTCTCCTGAGCTATCTACCATCTGCTGCATTTTTGGACATTGGAGGACTGCATTTGTGCATTGCTTGCTAGGGCTCATCCGTTAGTAGAATTCGACCGAACAAAGGGAGGAAGGCAGTATTTAATGACTCTGATTAGGCCAAAGTTATTCCACCTGAGGGGGGCGTGTGCTTTCCAGGCATAGGCACTTCATCCAGTTTTCCCCTTTTCAGGTGATGTCTTGTGATCCCTGAAGGGGACTTCTGACATATACATATACCTTATTGGCTTTCTAGTGTTTTGTAGATTGCATCAAACTAAAGAGCAGCCTGTCAAAGAAGATCTTGATATATGGGCACTGATTTTAGGTTATTTACAGCATACATACTTTCCCTATGATATCCACTAACCCTAACCCTATTTGTATGTTCAGTTGGTTGGAGAAAGATCGCTTCACATTTTGAAATAGACATACAGACAGGACACATTGGCCTTGTCAATATCTATCACAAATCATGCAGTCTTTCTCTAACGTTAGCATCGATTGTCATCAGCCTAAACCTTAAACAAAAAGGATGGGATACATAATGTGATACCAGTTCTCCAAGCATATTTCTTTGTTGCCTCATGTTGTCACAGATATCATAACAGAAACCTGAAGAAAACCAAATTGAAAACCTCACCTTTGAGAAGGACTGTATTGGCTGGGCAACATGGCATTTTATGATTCAGATTGTGACATTCCTCCGTCAGCAGCACCAAAAACAATCATACAATGTGAATTTGAGCATGGAGGCATATTTTTAACTGTCAGATGCAGTTTTCAGTTGGTAATTGGACCGGCAGAGGTTAGACTATTCTGTCTCAGTAACAGTAGTTTAAATTTCAAATTAAGCAAACGCAATAACACCAAAGAAAGAACATTAACAGTAAAATTAGAAGGTATTGAGGATATACAGAGAACCTCAACTATGAGCTGATAAGAACCCTAATCCAGGAGATAATGGGAGTGTAATAGCTAGATTTTACAGGTCTGTGTGTGTGTGTGTGTGTGTGTGTGTCTGTGCGTGTGCGTGTGCATGTGCGTGTGTGTGTGTTAGCAAATTGGTCAGTTCCAGTCATGACACACTTTAACCACATTATATTTCAGTTCAAAAACATCACTATCAACTGAAGACAAATATATACCTGTCAGTTTCACAGAAATAGTAAAATAAACCTCAGAATAGAATGGTCCAAATCTCCCAGGTCTTTCACACCTACACTGTTTGGTTCTCAATTTTATTTTGGCAACATCTTTTGAAATTATTCCTGTTTGATGTATTTTTTTCATCTGTTAATATTGAGGTATTGAAAGGGTAATGGGATTACACACACATACACACACAACTGGTAGAAATGCTTTCAGAAGTAGCCTTGGTTAGAGTGCAACTGTTCTGGGTGATTGTAAATTCAATATTTCCATGGCTGATACATTATTGACATCTTCTTAAGAGATAACCGTCTTTAAATTACCAAGTTTGTATGAAGTGTTGTCCAAACAACACATACATTACCTGAATGGCTGTTTAAACACTTTCTTAAAACTTGTTTTTGAATCAATCCAGAGTACTCCAGCATTTCTGTTAACTGAATCCATTCATTTGTTTTAATTTAAAAAATTTTTTTGTTGTTTTTATTGCAGGACTAGAATATTTCCGGCTCTATAGACTAGTTCCCTGGCTTTTCCTGAGTACAAAGGCCTCTACTTTTATTCGGGAAAATACACTAGTTATACCAATGTTCTGTCCTGGGTCCTCTCCTCTTCTCTTTGTACACCAACTCTCTCAGATCTGTCATTCACTCACATGGCGTTTCTTACCATAGCTATGCTGATGACACCAAACTAATCCTGTCTTTTCCCCGATCTGAAACACAGGTGCCAGCACGCATTTCTGCCTGTCTGACTGACATCTCTCAGTGGATGTCTGCACACCACCTGCAGATTAACCTTGACAAGACTGAACTACTTTTCCTTCCAGGGAAAGACTCTCCCACCAACGACCTGACTATTAACTTTGACAACTCCGTGTTAACCCCCACTGAGACCGCCAGGAAGCTGGGCGTGACACTCGATAGCCAACTCTCCCTTACTGCCAACATTACTGCAACAACTTGAACGTCCTGTAGATTCATGCTGTACAACATCAGGAGAATACATCCACTTCTCACTCAGAAGGCGGTGCAGATTCTGGTCCACGCTCTTGTCATCTCACGCCTAGACTACTGTAACTCCCTCCTGGCAGGTCTACCTGCTACTGCCATCCGACCCTCATCCAGAATGCAGCAGCTTGACTGTTATTTAACCAACCTAAATTCACTCACACTACTCCGCTCCTCCGCTCCCTTCACTGGCTACCAGTGGCTGCCCGCATCCGGTTCAAAACATTTTTGATACTTGCGTATCGTGCTGTGAACGGATCAGGTCTAGTCTACATCCAGGACATAGTCAAACGTTACATCCCAGCACGTTCACTCCGCTCTGCCTCGGCTAATCGGCTCGTTGCTCCCTCACTGCGAGCTAAACACTCATCAAAATCACGACTGTTTGCTGTCCTGGCTCCTAAATGGTGGAATGAGCTCCCCATCGATATCCGTACATCTGAAAGTTTACACATCTTCCGCCGAAAACTAAAAACACACCTCTTCCGACTATACCTTGAATAAAATATTAAAAAAAAAGAAAAAAGTAACAACTTTTTGAAACTAACACTTTAGTAGCACTTAAATGGCACTTACTTATAGCACTTTGTAGTTTTAGTTTATTTTGAAGAAATTGTACTTTCTTGATTCTTTTCGTCCTGGGTCTGTATCCTCTGGGTTTAATACCCTTATTGTAAGTCGCTTTGGATAAAAGCATCACCTAAGGAAATGTAATGTAATGATAAAGTAATAACGGTATTATCATACTGTACTGAAGGGCCACATTGGAATGCATGGCTTACTGTCATAGCCTCTTTCTGGCTGCATTCCACTGCATTCCAAAGAATGCAAAGTCTCTTCAAGTCTTGATAAGTCAATACTACACTATTGGGTTGTACCTCAGGCAGATTTTGAAAATGTTTTGGAAAGTTTGAAAATAATTTGAAGCATACTTAGCTCTTAAGTATCCTGTATTCAAAATGTCACTTTGCTTGCCGCTTTAGAAAACAGCCATTTGAGGTTTGCTGCCCTCAGAGGTTGAAACACTTAATTGTGAATGGGAGCAACATTATTGAAACACACTTACCACTGTAGAGCTGCAACAACTGATCAATTCAATCAATTATAAAAATAGTTGCCATCTATTTTAGTAATCGATTTGTTGGGTCTGTTATAATGCATGGCACACACATTCAGGGGCCACATCCTCCGAAAGATCTGGCCTATTTGGCTGCATCCTCCAACTGTTGCATAACTGTGGAGGCCGAATCAAAATGAGACGATCTGGTCTACCTATTGCGTCACAAGTTTGTCCCACCTTTACAGCCGTCACCAAGCAACAAAGCTATGGACCTACTTTGAGATATCTTAAATTTAGACAAATTAAAGATATCTCAATCTAGTCCGAATTAAAGAGTAAATATCTGAATCTGGAATCATTATCATAGTTAAGTTGCAGATGTCTATAATACATATTAAAACAGCACTGTACAAGAAAATAAAAGGGTATAATGTAATCTTTTTATCCAATTAATAGAAAAAATAATGGACGTGCTAATCATTTATCAAAATAATCGTTTCTTACCAGGAATCAACTTTGAATTTTTACTATATAATCAAGAAATAATTGTAAGGATAGTTGTTTATTCTCTATATGAGACAATAAAGTGAGTTTCAGAATTTCAGTTTTGCAAACTATATATAACATATGTTACATAACAGTCCCCTGGAGGTCTGACATTGACAAAAACAGGAGGATGACCTAATTCAGATGTCCATGGAAGCACATGAGTTGGTTTGAACAAACAAAAGACGAGAGAACAAGGAAGCACTGGATACTTCCTCTGTCTGTGTGTGGGAAACCATTTGAGAGTGGGAAGTCAAAGAGGGCAGGTTGAAGTTCAATATTCAATGGTTACTAAAAATGACCCAGATCCCAGATGCTCTTTCAGATTTTTGTGTCTTGTATATTTTGTGATAAATATTTAATCAACAGCTCGACTTCACTTAATCACTGCTGCTCAGCTTTGACATTATTTTTTCACCTCACTTCACCTCTGGGTACTCTTGTTGTGACAGTGGTACAGAAGTTTGACGTGGGGGGGGCAAGAGGTCAGAGACCTGGATCATGACTTGCACAGTAAATTATTTTCAGCTTTCATCCAAAGCCAGGAAATTTAATTTATAAATTAGATGTGTTCTGTGTGAATATTTCTGCCTCACTAAATTAGAAAAGATGACACCACATTACCAGTTTTTTACATATATATTAGATGTTACTAAATATGTACACCCATTAGCAGGCAGGTGTAACTGCAGGATGGGTTAGAGTAAAGCAGTAATGGGATACTCTTATCTGACCTGACCTAATCTGCCACATAGTGTAAATCACACTTCACAAATTAATGCAAAAATGCATGCATGACACATATGTCAAAATAACTGTTACATTATAGTGGTGTTTCCCACTCATTATGAATTGAATGCTGTAAAATCCAAAACACACATATTTCTCCATATCTGTATATTTAAAGGACTGCTCATAGGCATTTTAATTAAAAATGACATATCTGTATATTTAAAGGACTGCTCATAGGCCTTTTAATTATAAATGATGCAATACATTATGATGATGAGTTAAATCTGTACAGTGAAGGGAAGCAAATGACTAGCTGAGCTGTGTCCGTCCGGTAGCCTTGTTGACCTTCTCAAACATATTCTGACTAGAAAGGGAAGTTTTGGAGCAGACAGTGTGGTGGTGAGCAAGAGTCTATTTTATCTCTTGCGAGAACAGATATTGGAATCTCTTTCATTCCTATATAATAATAATACATACATTTCTCTCTGTGAGATTGGTAAACCCCTTTGCAAAAAGAAAAATATGCTGCCAAACTAAAATAAGATTCCAGATAAGGTGGCAAGATACAGTGTGATATTTTGTTGGTTCCTGCACGAATAAAAGAAAGACAGGAAGATTACCCCAATGCAGGAAGTAATCAGCTCTCTACATAGCAAGTTGAGAAGAAAGGTGTGGCATCCAAAAATAAATATAATTCACCCAGTATAACAAAAGGAAAACATGTGTTTCATCTGGTTCGCTGGGGAGAGGGAATCTTCCTCAGAGACTTCAGGAAAAATGTACATTTATAGGGTAGAGCAAAGTGTAGGAAATGTAACTGATGATTCTTCCATGCAAACAAGCAAAAAGATTGGGTGCATTAAATATGAATTAGTCTGACTGCAGCTAACACAGTCGCCATGGGGAAACATATTACTTCCTGTAGCACAACAGTGAACCGACAACAATGGCCGGGCTCAAGTGTTTTCACATCTCAATTAAATCAAAGTACTGTTTCATAAAAACATACAGGGGGGATGGGTTACGTTACCAATGCAATATATGACACATGAGCACTGTTAGAGACACACTCTGTTTATTTGTCTATTTCATTGGGAACCAAAAACGTAAGGATACTTTTAAAAATTTTCATCTAAATAAATATGAATACAGATACGCATTTTTATAAACAACCCTTACTTCTATTTTTTCTTCATGAACAAGTTCTCTTCTTTAGTATTTTTAGGTATTTACTCAACAAGTTCCTATATGTATATTGTAATTCATGTTTCAATAAAAAAGTATTTGAGTTCACCCCCTAACAGAATTAACGTTTGCTCTTTAATTAAATATGTCTTTCTTTTAATTCGTACATATATTCCTTATCCACTTGTTGATTGTTGTCACATCATAACCAGTAACCGTAGTTTATCTGCCTGGATCCAGTCACACCTCACCTCAACAATCTTTGTTTGTGAGGATTGTATAAAACAAGTATTGTAAAACTGTTGATGTTGAACCTAATCCAAGGTCATCTTGCCTGCCTATACAGACACAACAACACCACAAGGTCATTCTGCAAAACCTGGATTCATGTTGAATGAACAAATCTTGAACGTTCAATTTTTACAAATGCAAAAATGTGGCTCTAGGAATAGCAATGTTGGTCTGCCAGTCAGTTGATCTCTTGCTCAGTCGATATGCCATCATGTTCATCCATGAACATGATGATTGCTCTAGTGTCACCAAGCACCATCAAACACCAAGAAGTTGACATTATGTTATATTTGTTTTTTAATGAAGTATCTCTACAACTTTTGGCTGGATTATCCTGAAATATAGGACACACATCCCTGATTTCCTAAGGATAAATTACAATAACTTTGATTTCCTGAGGCCATAATCACTAAACAATAAGGTTAAGAGTAGCTGTTAACTCACTGAAAATTCTGAATATAAGGAACATGTCGGTTGTACCTGTAGAATGCTTCAGTTTGTGGTCTAAAACTAATCCGAAATGCATTTAAGCTTTAAAAGGCGGTTAAATCAGAGGCATTCCTAAGAACTCTTGAATCACTCAGACATGCTCAAAACCAGTCATTTAAATACCAACGCTACATTACCCACAATTGGTGCTGTCTAGAATTAAAATACGCAGCTTCATGCAAACATTTAGCTCAACACTAGCATTAAGTCCAAAGCACCACTCACAGAGCTTGTTTATGAGCAGCAGCCTTGACAGCAACAGTTACATTAAAGGTACATTGTGTAAGATTTAGTTGATGGGGATCTATTGGCAGAAATTGAATACAGAATAATCCTAGCAATGATTTTTTTAATAGTGTGTTTCATCTCATTCTTAAAACTTGTTGTTTTCTATACCATGAGTTGGGCCACAATTTGCAGTGTTCAACATGAAACCCCTCCATGCTACTTGCTTTGCAATCCTCCACCATGCAACCTGGCTTTCTTACATTGATGACTCACTATATCTGACAATGGACATTGATGTGCACTATGCATAATGCTTCAATATGAATGAAATTCTAGTGATGTGGCACTACTGTCACACCCGTAACCATATATTAGGTATTATAAGAAAATATGTGCATATAAATGCCCAAGTTAGATCTAACAAGAACCATGAGATAGATGTGTTAAGATCTGAACCCTGGCACTGAGAAACACTTGTCTTTTTCATAATTTCTGATCAAAACTAAAAAGGAAGGAACCACTTGCTGTCCTGTATAAGCTCATAAAATATTAATGAAAGAATGTTTTCTGTATTCAACAACACACCTCTAGATCTCCACAGTCTTTCTAGGCAACAGCTTTGAAGCCCTGTGAGTTGGTCTTCGCTGCCAGCCATCTGTATAGGAAAAAGGAGCAAGTTATATTTAGATTCGCCTTGCATTCATGTTCATGTGTGAATTACAGTTACAGTACACCTCCTTCCTGTGTCATTCATTGGCTGCTTCCTCTTGGGGGTTATCATATGCAAAGCAAAGGGGTTACTTCACCTTACAAACATAAACCGAAGAAACATCTTCTACCCATCAATCAATTCTGATAAGATAACGCTTCAAAATAGGACATGTATCATTGTTTATCATGCAGTGACAGTGATCTTTATACCCCATGTATTGTATGATAGTGGCAGGAAGATCTTTGAGTCAACATGAACATCCGTGGTTCCCTGGAAGGCAAATTGAAATCCATCCCAACACAACACAAAAGAATTAAGGGCTGTATCATCATTTAGGATGTAAGCCGCTGGCACCTGTTGTTAACTGTCCTGTTGGGAGTTTTTATAAACCCAATTTAACTGTGTCAGGGAATCCCTCCTTCCCTTGTATTCTTACCAGTTTCCTCTCCATTGTGTTACATGTTTGTCCCTGATCTCTCTCTCTCTCTCTCTGTAATATGTGTTTATATGTTTGCGTTAGCCTGCCTCGCCCGTCCCTTATTTGCAGGCTCCAGATCAAGCTCCAGTTCGCCATCAGCACATCCTCCTCAAATCAGTCTCAGCAACACACAACAAACAATATGCCGGTCATGTAGCCTTCATCGAAAATGTAGCCTCATTGTGACTTTGGTGACTTTCATGCTGTTTGCATTGTTCAGTGAGATGTTTTATTGTCTCGCAAAACAGCAAACAGGGGAAGTACATTAACAGTAAGACATTACTTACACCACTTCCAGTTAGTCACCTTTGTTTCTCGTAACAAGAGCAGGAGAAGGTGTAAGCTCGTCCTCCTCACATGCTGCTGAATCTGTAAATCAGGTTATTCCTGATCCAAGCTTCTTTATCCTCTCTGTCATGTTTTTTTTTTGTTGAAAAAGTTGCCGGATATGCCGCAGTTCTATTTGATATGTCATATGATTACCAGTCAGCTCACAGTGGATGTAACTTAGTGATGTCGGACGCACCTGAGGCGGCACCTAGGTTTGACCAATTGAATTTGATTTAAAAAACTCAAATCAATACCTACTGGCTGTAATTAAAAATGGGAGTGGGGTAAGAAGGCAGCCTCAGGTTCTCGGGCTTCCAAGTTTCAGGACCCACATTCACATCCACTGTGCTGGCGCCCCATACCAGGAAGTATTGTGTGTACTTTACAGAATATGATTAGAAAACAACTTATATTGAATTCTAACAGGTGTTTACGGCCAGGAGCATTTTACAAGTAAAATATGATTATGTAATTAAATATAAATTAAAATTATTAATTACATGTTAAAACAGGCTTTTTTTGTCTCAGGATGTTGACCCCAGCATCCCGTATTAACCAGCCGCACTGACTGATACGTATATTATACAAATATCCAGTCATAAATTCATGTGCGAGTTTGTGCGGTTGAGAAATAGAAAATACCATTGGGACAGACCAAAGCATCTGCTGGGTGCTTCAAATTTAACTTCAATTAACAATTTCCCTTGAATATGCAACTTTCATAATCCACATCTATTGGTCAGATATTGTATGGGATTCATGGTTTGTCCCGTATGTGTGTGTGTGTTGGGGGGATATTCCTTCCTCACTCTATTCAGTTATCCCCCTCAGCCCTGGTCGGAGCTGTGTCTTCCACTGCCATGTACTGAGAACTGCAAGGACTTATGGGTGCAGTCGCTGTAAATCACTGAGCTCAGCTGCACTCTTGGATCAACTGCAGTACAAGCAGGCTATTGTAGTGTCTCTAACTGATTCTCCACCGAGGTTATCCTCCTCTGTGGTGCATGCTCGAGCTGCATAGACTTTGTCCAATGAAGCACACATACTTGAGATAGCAATGCAGAGACTTGGAATCTCTGGAACACCTGTTGCGATCCACTCTATGTGCACAGTTTTGTTTTTAGCAGCTCAGGGTCTAGAATGTGAAACCAACACCTGCAATTCATAATTTGAGAGCTCAAAGTAAATGTGAAATATACACATTTGGAATTGGAAAATGTGAAAACATGGGAAGTAGACTCTTAACCAGTTTAGAGAACATTTTTAGTAACTATCTTTATCTCCTACCCTTAAAACCCCATGATATATATCATGAAATAGAAAGTAATAAGCATACATTCTTACAGTGTCATATGTAGCCTTCATACTACCACTCAAAACCATCCAAGTAACCGTATATATCCAAAATAATGATCTCTTGCGATAGCTTTTATTCTCATTTTTTAACTAGACAAATAGTTATTCAAAGATGTTATGACTGGCTGGATATGGTCAAATAAGACTATCAGTGTGTTCGTGTAAAACAGAAAGGAGATCCAGCCCAAAGTAAATTATGTGTAAGTGGAAATCACATGAGTCACTAAACATGTAAAGTGGATTAAAGTATCCCACCATATTTTAAGTCATAAGTGAGGTATGTACACGTTATCAAAAATATCATAAAAGGCCAAATCAAAGCACAAATGGTACAAGTTGCCTCTAAACAGCATCAGACTATTGGTCTGTTTGTGAAAACTTGTATCATTATCCCCCTTCCACCTCAGGACTTGGCTCTATGGATGGTATCGTCTGCCGGTCAGTCCACCACTTGGGTCCAGAATGAAAGACAAAATCGTAAGTGAAGAACTTATTGTGTCGTATAGTTATTTTAACCTGCTGTTCAGTGTTGGCAGCTGATAAACCTCCAAATTAATATTGTAATTGGTAATATTTTAATGGATTTCCCAGATGATATTGTAGCGTTTGCAGTCCGACACTGCGGGGCTAACTAGCGGAATGAGGAGGACACAGAGTGGCTGGTGTTTAACCAGAGAACCAGGCTTTATTGACCTTCCCGTACAACTCACCCACGGGGTTTGAGGAGTGCCCAAAAACAACATAGCGAACAACGAAAACTGGCAGTTCCCGCCCCCTATCCCAACTGGCCTATCAGGCTGAACTAGGGCAACTCCTTCCCCCCACAAACTCCCCATCAATCCCCCCCATAGTCCTGCTGGGTCGCTACACGGCCCCCCCTCTAATTCCTCGTCTCTGAGGAAGACTATAGTCTTGAAAGCGACCCGGAAGTCGCCGTTCCCTCTGCGACCTCCTTACTCCACCATCCAACAGAGGAGTTCCCGTCATTGCAGCCGTGTTCCTCGGCACCACAGCTCCAAGCGGCGTCACTTCCTCCCCTTGAGGCATATTCTGTTGCCGCCTCGGTGGTGTCCTCCTGTGGCGAGGTGACCTGACCCGTGCCCTGGGAGTCGTCACAGGGAAGGCGGGCTGCTGAGTCCCCCGGTATGGTGCCATCCTATCCCTGTGCAGCACGACTGTGCGGCCTCTGGGAGCCAGTCTGACTCTATACACAACCTCGCCAACTCTCTCAGCCACATAGCAGGGCCCAACCCATTTGCTGTCCAGCTTGGGGCAACAGCCTCTTACCCTCTTAGGTCCATACACCCAGGCTAGGTCCCCAGCCTGGAAGTCCTGCCCGATACCGTGCAGGTCATAGCATCGCTTCTGACGAACCCCTGCCTGCTGGGCCTGGTGTCTGGCGAATCCGTGGGCCGTTTCCAGGCGGTCCTGTAACTGCCTGGCATACTCCGGGCCAGCCATGGCATCCGGTGCATCGGGCGGTCGTCCGTAGGCCACCTCTGGCGGCGTTCTGAGCTCCCTGCCCAACATCAACAATGCAGGAGTACAGCCAGTGGACTCTTGGACTGCACTGCGGCACGCCATGAGGATGAGGGGTAGTTGCAGGTCCCAATCACTCTGATCCGGAGCGGTGGTGAGGGCTAATTGGGCGCCTAAGGTCCGCATGAAGTGCTCCACTAACCCGTCACTTTGAGGGTGAAGTGGGGTGGTTCTGGTCTTCCGGATGCCAAGTTGGCTACACATGGCGGTGAATACATGTGATTCAAAATTCCGCCCTTGATCAGAGTGGAGCTCCGAGGGTGTTCCAAAGCGGCAGAACATTCCTTGCACCAAGGCTTCGCCCACGGTTGTGGCTTCTTGGTCAGGTAGGGGGTATGCTTCCATCCACTTTGTGAAGTAGTCGATGGCGACCAGCACGTACCGGTTCCCTCTGCTGGTACGGGGAAGTGGGCCCAACACATCGACTGCCACCCTGTCCATCGGTGCCCCGACACGGTGCTGCTGTAGAGGTGCACGGGACTGACCTTGGGGCCCTTTACGGGCGGTACAGGAGTCGCAGCGGCGACAGTAGTCCTCAACATCTCTCCTGCTCTGGCCCCAATAGAAGGCCTGCCGTAGTCGTCTCAATGTCTTTGTCACCCCAAAGTGACCTACTCCGGGGGATCCGTGATGTGCCTCCAGCACTTTGTCCCGGAGGTCCTTTGGCACGACCACCTGCCAGCGTGGCTCCCCAGTGGCTGGCTCACGCCAGCACCTCTTCAGAACTCCTTCCTGCAGCTCTACCCCAGGCCATTGGGACCACAGGCCTCTGACTGTGGCCGACTGGGCCACGACATCTTCCCAGGGCGGCCGGTTGTCTGTTTCCAGCCACCCCATGACTGTTTTAAGGTCAGGATCCACGGTTTGCAGTCCAGCCCAACCCCTAACATCCTCGGGTAATAGGGCTCGACAGATCACCTCCCCCGTCTGTAGGTTAGCTACCTCCCGTTCTTCTTCCCGGTCACAGTGGTGACAGTCTGGGGCACACGGTCGGCGTGAGAGGCTGTCTGCATTTGTGTGACTCTCACCGGCTTTGTTCGATCCATCTGGCGACTTGTCCTTCAGGCTCTTTAAAGGACATGAGCCACTTCAAAGCAGAATGATCAGTGCGAATGGTGAATGGAAGTCCGCAGAGGATGTGCTTGAAATGGTTTACTGCATCAATCACTGCCAACAGTTCCTTGCGCGTGACACAATAGTTCCTCTCCGACTTATCCACGGTACGACTGTGGTAAGCAACAACCCGCTCTCCGTCAGGGGTCAGCTGCGAGAGTACAGCGCCAAGGCCGGTGTTACTAGCGTCTGTATCAAGGATAAATGGCAACTCTGTGTTTGGTGCAACCAGCACTGGATCCTTACATAAGGCCTGCTTCAGCTCGTCAAAGGCTGCATTCTGTTGTGGCCCCCATTCGTACGGTGTGTCTTTGCGCGTTAAGACGAACATGGGGGCAGCTACAGTAGAGAACCCAGCCACAAAGCGCCTGTAATAGGATGCGAGTCCTAAGAACGATCTCAGCTGGTGGATGTCAGTAGGGGTAGGCCAATCCCTGACGGCTGCCACCTTATTAGGCTCCGTCATGATGCCAGCTCCACTGATCCTGTGGCCCAAGAAGGAGACCTCTTGCCGTAGGAATCTGCACTTCCCCGGATGAAGCTTCAGTCCTGCACGTTTAATCCGCTCCAGTGCCTCCATCAGGCTCCCCAATGCCGAGTCAAAACATGGTCCATGGACAAGGACATCATCCAGGTACACAAGGCAGCGTTCAGTGGGCATATCCACCAGGACCTTTTCCATCAGCCTTTCAAATGTGGCTGGGGCGTTGCATAGCCCAAATGGCATGGTAGTGAACTGCCACAAGCCACGTCCCGTGGTGAAGGCGGTCTTGGCTTTGTCCTCTGGGGCCATGGCCACCTGCCAATACCCACTCTGGAGGTCCAATGAGGAGAACCATGCTGAACCAGCCACGTGATCGAGGGACTCGTCTATCCGAGGCAGTGGGTAGGAGTCCTTCACAGTCCTGTCATTCACTGGTCGGTAGTCGACGCAAAACTTTGAGCCTCCGTCCTTCTTAGGAACCATTACGACTGGTGACACCCACGGACTCTCTGATGGCTCAATAATGCCAGCGTTCCTCATCTCTTGTATCATCTGCTCAGCAGCACCTTGGCAGGCTTTGGGCAATCGTCTAGGCCGCTGGCGAATTGGCTGGGCATCTCCTGTTTTAATAAAGTGTTGGACCAAATGTGTTTGGCCAACGTCGTTGGGGCCAGTGGCAAAACTGTGTCGATACTCATACAGGAGATTCCATAACCTATCCTGTTGCCGAGTTTAGGCCTTCCCGACTGTTCTCCCAGATGTCTCTGACAGTTTTACCGGCTGATGACTCTTCTCCAGAGATGGGGACCACACTTGCAATCCGTATGACAGCATGGGGGTGTGACTGGGCACATGCGTCTGGTTCTGGGGGTATGAGGTTGTCAGACATTGTAAGAGGACTTTCTGCAAAAGGGGCCTCCCATTGTGGAGGACATGGTGGGTCCCCCTCTGCATCCCCGTTCTCACCAACCTTGTTGGCCATTTCGGGAGTGTGGAGATCATTCAGGAAGGGAATGGACGTCCCGTCTTTGAACGTTACGGTACGTGCTCCGAAGTCTAGTGAAATCCCTGCCGCACACAGAAAGTCCATTCCCAGCAAACAGTCCGCTTTTATTTCAGCGACCCAGACTGGTTGGCAGGCTGAGTAGGTCTCTATTTCTATCAGAGCCTCCCACCTCCCCAGCATGGGAGCCTTTCCCCCGGTAACTGTGGTGAGTTGAACATCGGTTGCTTGCGTTTGGGTTCCGGCAGGCACGAGGTCTCGGTGTAGGAGCGACGCAGTTGATCCTGTATCCAGTAGGGCTTTGGTCCATTGGCCATTAACCAACACAGGCACTCTACAGCAGTCGGCGGTGAGTGCGTTATGGGGAAGAAGAGCATGGTTGACAGGGTGGTGAGGCACTTTTGCAACAGGTCGTGTGTCATTGTCTTTGGGGAGCGAAGGGTGGCTCGGGTCGCTCCCCTTTACACCGAGCCCTGAGCGTTTCCCGGCTCCTGCAGGGCAGAATCAGGCACTGTACAAAGGCGCCATGGGTGACCTCTTTGGTGGCATTTCAAGCAGACTTGGTTCTGTCGGCCGTCCGGCAACATCGCTATGCGTTAGTAGCCCGTTGGGTACGAGGTAGGTCCAGGAGGCTGAATGGCTTGGGTCTTAGGCCGTACAGAGACCTGTCTGGGTTGGTAGTCCAAGCCTTCTGTGAGTATGTCTTCGACTGCCAATGCTTTCTCTAGTGCTGCCTCCAAGGTCTGTGGGTCAATGGGAGGGGTAAGAGGCCGCGAATGAAGGCTTCCTTAGTTAACACCAAGCATGTTGCGTCATCAAAATCAGGAAATCCCCTTTGTGCGAGGTAACGCAGCTCAGCCGCAAACACTCCTAATTTTTCTCCAGATTCCCGCACTCGTTCATTGAACCTCTGCCTCATCACAACTGCAGGAGTGGTGCTCCCAAAACGGCTCTTTAAGGCCCTAAGTATAGCTTGTGGATTTCCTAGGTCGGCTGTGGTCACATCCAACAGTACTCTTCTTGCCTCCCCTTCCAATGCTGAGACTAATTGAACAGCCTTTTCAGCCGGGGACCATTCATTGGCTGTCGCTAGCAGCTCAAACTGGGCGCAGTATGTTTCCCAAGATGTGAGGCCGTCATAACGTCCCAATTTTATGCGGCTGCTCCTGGGGACGGGGTTTGGGCCTGGTTTTTGGAGAGTACCCAAGGCAGCAGTAAGTGCAGTAGTCAGAGCCGGAACCAGGTCAGCTAGTTGGTTAGCAACAGCCATGGAACTAACAGGGGCTACGATGGGGGGGCTACACCCGTCAAGCCTCCCCCTAGGGAAAGTAGCTGCCTCCGTACCTTCGCCGGACTGGGGGTTAGACTTGGAATATGGTACGTCGAGGGGAACCTTAGCATTTCTGTCAAAAGCAACTGTTGCATAAGCATTGTTAGCTTTATTAGCATCAGCATGGTTCCCTGCTTCATGTGGTTTAATAACACAGCCTTGGGATTCCCCCATCATGGACATTATGCTGCCTCTAGAGCTATTAAGGAAATGTCCAAAAGCACGCTCCGTTGCCATGTTCATTCTTTGCATGAAGTCATCTTCTATTTGAACTGTAATGTCTTTTTGTAACTCTGGGATAGACCTTGGTTGGCCATCCACTTTACCTTGACGATCTTTCGGGGCGTTGACGTCATCGTCGTCTGTTTGGTTGAAGTCCGGTCTGCACGCATGTTTGTTAACCTCTCTCTCAACGGCGCGTGACACGGCCGTCGCGGTAACATGGAATGGGCTTTTCCTCACAAAATCGGGGACTTCAGTCAGCAAAGTGGCGAGTGGTGAGTTAGACCTTTCTTCCTTTCTCCTTACAGCTTGGCTTGCATCAGTTGGTTTTCTCATTGGTGTGTCCGGCGGAGTGTATAGGTTAAAAAGGTCGGACCCTCCGATTCCTCCTTCAGCCATCTCGGTCCTACGGTAGCAGCTAGCGGTGGTAGCAGCTAGCGGTGGTAGCCCGCGCGTGTGAGGGGAATGGAGGCTTGGAAATCCCACTTCTGACACCAGTGTAGCGTTTGCGGTCCGACACTGCGGGGCTAACTAGCGGAATGAGGAGGACACAGAGTGGCTGGTGTTTAACCGGAGAACCAGGCTTTATTGACCTTCCCGCACAACTCACCCACGGGGTTTGAGGAGTGCCCAAAAACAACATAGCGAACAACGAAAACTGGCTGTTCCCGCCCCCTATCCCAACTGGCCTATCAGGCTGAACTAGGGCAACTCCTTCCCCCCACAAACTCCCCATCAATCCCCCCCATAGTCCTGCTGGGTCGCTACAATATCATTGATGAAACTAAAGCCACCCACTCAAGGTCATGGATGTAGCTATCACAATATTGTCTTTTCAAATTAATGAACTATTTGTGATTACAAGTTAAAAAGATGGGATGTTTAATCAAAGTCAAGATCATCCTGAACAAGAAAGAGACGTTTCTGTAGGTAAAGAGGAGCAAATCAACAAGAAAAAAACAACATACTTGTTTGTCATGGAGTTGATCTTAGTTGATCCCCTGTTGATCTGAGAGCATGGGGGTTGTGTTGGGAGTCGTTCCAAAACCAGAATAAATTAATCAGAACCTTCCGTCGCTGCCTGGCTCCTATGGAGCATCCGGTCCTGTAATCAAAACAGGACTCAGGAGGGTGCATTGTGTTTTCACAGAATCATCAGGAAGAAATCAGTGTCTCCATTTATCTCACCAGTTACAAAGGAGAAAAATCCAGCAAATTCCGATAAACTCTCCTAATTGTGTGCTGACACTTTGGGACACCCTAATTAAAATATGTTAACCTGTACATTATCAACCCCTAAACAGTGCAATCGTTCAATTAGTCAGACTTTTTTGTAAATCTCATTCTTTCTGAATTGTTTTTTTTTAATTCGTAATGAATAAACATTTATATTGACCTTTGTCATTGTCAATATATATGTCATTGTCATTGTCAATATATATGTTTTTCTTTACCTACCACCTGTGAAAATTTAGCATGATTTTATGTTCAGGCAACACAGAGCACATTATTGGGATTAGGCAAAGATTGCGGTCTAAGTAAAATATTGAAAAAGTCAACAATGACCCGGAGCACAGGAAAAATAAACTATTCCAGTATTTAACCAACACAGTAATCAGTCTCCAACCCTAGCAGAATAGTTGTTTCTGTCAGAGAGTGAGAAGAGAAGATCAACACAGGCACCTGGCCTGGACAAACTTAACTTGGGTTAGCATCAGCACCAGAAGCAGGGTAAAATAGCGAGCTCTGCACAGGCCTAATACTAGCTTGCTTTTTGACACAAGCCAAGTGTTAACTCCCTGGTTGAATTCCAACCAAACTTCAAGCAGAGTTTATTGCTTGCTTTGGAAAGGCTTCCTCACACATAAATAATTGGGAAAATAGACCAAGACAGAATATGCCATGGCCTACCGGGACATAATATGTACTTCCAAAGTGGCAATGCACACATTGCAGTCAGCTACTGGCATGTAACCCCATAGCAACACAAAGTAATGAACTATCTGTCCAACAGGTCAGTCGATTAACTTTACCTTCTCTCTATATCAGCCAGATAAATGTTTCCATTAAATTTGAAAATGTCTTAACATAACAACAGACAACCATAGGATCTGGAGCGTTAAGCCGCTCTGCTCCCGCCTCTGGAACTCCCTCCCACCAGACATTCATAACATTGACTCTCTCTGCATTTTCAAATCCAGCCTCAAAACCCCTCTTTTTAAACTGGCATATTAAGTTTGATTGTTTTGGTAATTCTTGGCTTGAATAGGATGTTGAAATTGATCAAAATCATCATCTTTTGTGTTTCCCTGATGAATTAAACAAAATTAAATAACTGTTTATCGATGTCTTTTGTTGGCGACAATGTTAGCATAACACCAGTGCAGTCAAAAGCTATGCATCACTGCTGTATTAATATATAGTGTAAAAACACTATTTGAAGTATGGACATATAATGTACGTTAAGTATCACATTGACCTTGGTTGGAATGTGTGCTGTGGTTAATATGATTTATGCCATAACTCCAGCATGTCTTTTGCTCCCAATGGCCCATTAGTTTAGACACATAATGAAAGAGGAATCACTCAGCCAAAGACTTTTGTTTGTCTGGGGAAAAAAATGTATGACACAGACACACTTGTCTGCAGCGATGAAGAATTTCCCTATAATCCTACCCCTTAATTACGTTGAAAAATAAAGAAGATTTATCTGAGTTTGTGAGTAACAATCAGGGTATTCTAAGACCCCAGTCTCAAACTTCATGATGAGTGACACTGCCGATCATTGTTGTCCCAAGCACAGAGACACACTTCAACTTCCCAGAGGACTGCACTGACATTGTAGTACGAACCTACTTCAGCACAAGTCCACACTCACAGTGATTGTTATTCATCAACAAACCGTGTTGCTGGTTGGGTATTGGTCATGTTTAGAAAGTATCAATAATGATCAGTAAAACGTATAAATGTCTTAAGGTTGTTGGTGTTCCTAGTGTCTGCCTAATCAAATATTATATTATTATTATTATCCATGAAGGAAGCAACTATCCCAAAATCCATTTGTGGTTTATGGGAGCAGGGGATTGTATACAGAAAGCTCTGGGCCAGAACATGAAGCAATCCAAAAAGTGTAAACATTTCGGAGGGTTTGAAAGGTGGCTCCCACAGCCCAAATCCTTACGGTGGCCACGTCTAACATGGCATAAAGTATTCATGCTATTTCAGGATAGGATGATGACAAGGCAGCGCCAAAATCATTAAACACTAACTGTGAAAACATCAACTTTAAATCAATATCAATTAATATTCTAAAGAACCAAAAGGCTAGAACGGCCCCATGCTGGGTGCCACTGTGGCACATGACGATGACACCTGGGTCTCCCAAACATAGCCAGAGATGAACCAATCGATTTTAAGCATAATTTTATGAAATCCGACTTGAATTCACAAACTCTTAACTTAAAGGGCCAGAACTTTCTGCTAGCGTCATAGCTTTGCTGAGCCACCTCCACAGCTGCACATTAGACTTACTATTGTAGTTGCTAGGTTCGTGACACAACATGGTCGAGAGCCACTCAAGACCATACAGCAGATGACACTGGGCCTGTGGTGTTTATCTGAACCTGTGTAGGAGCACGGGTTATGTTGGCCTTGTATTTGAAGCCTTGTTAAGAACAAATTAAGAGAGAGAGAGAGAGAGAGAGAGAGAGGGGGAGAGAGAGAGAGAGAGAGAGAGAGAGAGAGAGTTACCAAGGCAACTGGTTACTCAGCGACAACCTCAGCACAGAAATACACTCATGTTACATCAGTCCTATTACTCCATCGCTCCCCTCCCCCATCATATCAGACTGAGAGCTGTTTGAGTGAGATAAAACAACATGGGTCATTATTATACATAACTAACATACTTGTTTATGTGCCTACAGCCTCATCAAACACTTCCCATTTGAAATTAATCCTGACTTAAAAGATCTGGCTTGTTCATATTCAAGCTTTGAATTGACCGAAAATATTTGGCACCTGAATATTTGGCAGCCTCACTCCACAGTTGGTTTGAAGGAGCAGTGTTTGTGTGGCATTCTTTTCTTTTAAGAACAGCCACCTGCAAGGACTGCTTTGCTTGCAAGGGCTGAATAGTATATAGGTTACCATGGAAACGTTGGGAGCAAAACTGAAATAAAGGGAGTGAAGGCAGCGGACCATCTCTTGGTGACAAGGGACTGATACTCTCTTTGTAGAGGAGAGGAATGTGAAAAGCTGCCTCATCTGCATTCTGGCACATGAACCAACCCAACGATATCCTGTGCACAATTGCTGTCCCCCAAGGCTCATTTAGAGGTGGACGGATTCTCTGCTTGGCCTCTGCTCCATTTAAAACGTCAACACTTCTTCTCAAGTTATTTTTTGGATACAACTCTTCCTGGACAATTACCAGCTTCACCAGATGAACAGGATACAAACAACTGAGTGGAATAATGCAGTGTCTGGGTCCATCCCCAGAGTCTCCCTTGTATGGCCCACAAAATGTATTTAAAGCCCCCACTTGTGCTGAGTGGTTAATGGAACATTATCTCAGACTCAGACCAGTTCCAATGTTGGCTGAATTTGATTCGACTTTGTGTAAGCCCCAAAGAAACACATCGCTCCAGAGTAATGATCTGATTGGATGAGAACCAGCATCAGTCAGATTCTACCATTGGCATACTTGCAGGAAAATGAAATGTCAAAACAGCCTGCCATGCCAAGGAGCCCAGCTTGTTGATGAAATGAACATTACAGTGACAATAATAAAACATGAATTAGTGTTAGAAAAGAGATAATGCTGTCACATTCCACTTTCACAGAGTATTGGTGAAGGCAAAAGTCAGCACTTGTGGGCCATGTTCATCAGTGCAGAGGAGGTTTGCGCCCAGGTAAGAGTAGACACACGTCCAGCAAAGCAACTCCTTTACACTGAGACAAATTGGTAGTCCTGGAAATCAGGAAGACGCAGAGAGATGTGCAGAAGCAATGAAATGCAATTCAAGGGACAGCGTTTGTCTGTGAGCAGGGAGAGATAGGACCTCCTCCACTGACCAAGAGTCTAAAGATATGTCCCTAGCGTCAGCTGGTGCTCACTAACTTCCCAAAGTCCCATATGGCGGTAGGCTTTAATGAGGCTTTGTCCTATGTTCTAAAATGGCAAAGCAATTAGTTTAAAAAGGCATAGAAGTTATGACATTTAGCTTTAGCGTACCCTCAAAATCAGCCTGTATCATTGATTACAAGGCCAAACCACCTGAAGTTATGTCCCTAGCCTCTGCTGTTGGACACTAACACCTGCTTGGGGAGAGGCGGTGGTCTAGTGGCAGAAACTTGGACTATGGGCAGAGAAGGTCTCTGGTTCGTCTCTGGTTCGACTCCACAGAGAGACAACAAAAGACGAACCTGGATTGATCTGTCCAAAAATCCAAGAGTCTCCCTACCCTGTCTAGTGCCCCTGAGCAAGGCACCTTACTCCCCAAACATCTGCTCCCTGAGCGCTGTACATGGTCGCTCACTGCTCTGTGTGTCCTGCACCAGATGGGACAAAAGCAGAGATTACATTTCCCTACTTGCATGAGTGTGCCTTTGCATGTCTGTGCATGTGTTTGGGGCTAATAAATGCATCTTAATCTTAATCTAATGGTAGTTGGCAATTGTGAAGAAGACCTTCAAATGTACAAGGGATATTCAACACATCGTCCTTTATTTAAAAAAAAGAGGAAAGCTAAAGAAATAATGTTAATTTCCATGTTGCTCATTTGCATGTTTGCTTGTTAATCATTGCACATGAGAATCATCCTACAGAAAAACAATTGCAGTTAGTCAGTTGTGAAAAACAGAATCTACTTCCTATCCGGGCTGATTCCAGTTGTGATGAACACAGCCCTGGGGAGGGAGCCAACTGCTGAGTGTAGGAAAATCAGTGATAACACACAGATGCCTCCGATTCCAAATATTTTCAGTGTGCCAAATTAAATGGTCCCATTGATGTCATGGTCACGCACACGTCTATTCCTACATCTTTTAGTGCTCTGCCCAGAATATTGCACTTCAAGACATTCTCCTCCTCATTACCCTCCTTACTGGGCTATTGCACTTTCCACTCCCATCTTGTGGATGAGCCACATGTGGGTAAATGGTTGACCCCTCTACTTCCCTGGACACAATAGCCTTTGATACCAAATGGTGGGAAAGAGAGCAAATGGGGGCTCAGTGCACATTCAACCATATTTGGACAGCCAGGGGCTGGAGCGACAGCAGCCCTTGCCATTGATGGTTAAATCAATTTGGGATGGTGACAGCGTAGCAAGGCTCCAGACTGTAGCAACTGCAGATTACAACAGTACTAAGCCCCTCCCCCAACACCCCTCTGGACTCCCCCTTTTTGCACTGCCTTTCAATAAAGTGTGGGGACATCAGAAGGGTTTAGCGGGGCGGGGCTGGCGGATGAAGGGGTACTTTAGATGGGTGGGGAAAGTTGAGGGTGACAATAGTAAAGGTTCGAGACATTGGGTGAAAGTAAACGCACAATGCTGTATCACTCTTTTCTGACAAAGAAAACACTGGTGCAAAACATTACTCAGGGATGAGAGCGAGCTGCATCACCAGGCTGCTCTCTGTCCTCCTTCCCTTCTCTCTGTTGCGCACGCACAGTCATGGGTGCATACCAAGCATATACACATTTATTTCTGTAGATTTGACTTGTGGGTGCAGGGGTCAGTAAGTCTGAAATCCCAGCCAGGGACTTTAAGTGCTGAATGGGTGGTCCTGCGTTTATTGTGCGGGTTGTGACACAGCAGGTTTGCATGGATTTTTTTGTGCTGGGGAAGTGTCAACAGGGCTTGTCAAGAGAAGGCTCAAGGCTGCCCTCCTTAGTCAAAAAGGGGAAAACAAATTCTGAGTTCTGCATTGCCATCTCAGCATTCTTTTCGCCTGCATGTACCCTGCGTATAAAGTGTTTGTAAAGAGATGAAATGATTGAGATTCATTTTAAAATTTTCACAATCTTTATTGTATTTAATATATCAGTGTATTGTAGAAGTGGACAACATGTTACACATTACATTATTACTTGTCATTTAGCTGACGCTTTTGTCCAAAGCGACTTACAATTAGTAAACTCAACATTCATGAGGGGCTATTCCGGGGTTCAGTATCTGGGGATTCGAACCAGCAACCTTCTTGTTACAGAGCACCCGCTCTATCCCCTAGGCCACGCTCCCCCCATACACCATTGTTGAAATGCACCATCATGCTATCAAGATGTGAGATGGCAGTGTGTTTGCGTGTGCAAAGGGGGATGGGGAGGTATTGACAGACAGATGCACCATTAGCCAAAGGTGGCCCAAAGTTTCCATGGTGACTGTGTGGGCTGAAGGAGGTGTGAGTATATTGAGTATGCAAAAAAATGGTCTCCTGAGATCCCTGTATGAATTTAAGATGGCATTCAGAGAGAGACTAACCGGTATAGCATTTGTTGTAATGACAGCTTGAGGAGATGTATTTATAGGGATTGCAACTTCATTTCACGGAGCATGCTTCATACAGAAGCATGAGATAAAGACCAGTTTACATTTCAGGATAAATTCCAATGATAGATCAACCCATGATCTCTCAACACCAGCCTCTCAGTAGGTGAAGTTTGCTCAACTGTAATTGTTCTCACATAAACTGTATTATTTTTAGGAGTTGACATTCATGTTTTAAAAGTTGAATGTAAAGTTTAATGACTCAAATCAGAAACCATACACAACTCAACATTCCCAGAGCTTTTCACAGATTTTCACTGTCTTTGCGTGACTGTGTTGGACTTGATACTCTGATCTCCTCCATAGAAGGCTGCTTACATCATAGAGCTCAGAGTTCCATGGGAGGACTCAGTTAAGGTGGCCTATGAATGTTAGAAGCTGTGCTACGGAGAGGCGGCTAAAAGAAGTAGCCAGTAAATTTGGCTCAAGCCGAATGACCCATGGTGCCAAGTACATCAACACCCCCATCTATCAATAATCAACCAATCTCAACAACAACAATCTTGTGGAAAGTATTTGATACCTAGTGGCACAAGGGACAGCTTTTAACATCAGGTCCTGTCGTTTTGATTCTGGATACTAATAATCTCATCACCCTGTCTCTTTTGTCTGTGACTGTCAGTGACCTGCTCGCCCTGGCAAGACACCGCAACCATCTCTGCCTCACCAACTATGATAATAAGAGGGATATTCATCCTCTCCCAGCCTATTTTTTTCTTTTACTCCTACAAGCACAGACCTCACAGCTATCACGCCATCAAGGACTCAGAAGAGGGTTCAGATTGAGGTAAACGGACAGTATGAGCTAATATAAATCCGGAGAGGTGATATGTTATCTCAACTATGTCAGATGTGTCCCAGGCTTAGGACTAGCCTGGACTGAGAAGAGTCATTGCTTACTGGGGATTTTAGATAGCCGGAAAGCACCTCACTTGGGAGACAGCAGCTCATAAAGTCAACTTTGGCTGGAAGACTCTCTGCTGTTGGTTGATGGAGCCCACTTCTCACTTTCTTACATCTGACTTGGCCACACAAAGAGTGATGTGAAACTGCTTTGTTTCTTGTCAACACTTTTTCACTGTGAACAATACAGTTGTGGAACAGCTGTGGACCAGCTTGCTTTTTATTTTCCACGCCTATGTTAACAGATTAGAGCTGGCACACAGGCCATGGAGTCGCCCTGCACTTTTAATGATCCATGGTCTCTCCGATTTTTTTCACGTTCTGCAAGCGGTTCACATCAATAAACAATTTCTTCCACCACAGTTTCAATGCTTATTTGCCAAAAATGTCACAAACATAAATGTTTATGCTAACCCTGTAGCATAAAAGCACGTGTTTTTTTTAATTTATTAGTTTTTAAAGGTTTTTATTGTAAAATATGTGGGGGGACGACGCATAACTTCATACTGTATAGACAGGTATTTATACAGGACTACATTTATACAAGAAATTGCAGTAGTCCTACCTGAAACCTAAAAAATATAGTAGTATTAAAAGTAAAGAACTCTCTTAGTCTTTCTCCCTCTCCCTGTATTTCTCTCTCTCACACACACTCACATACTTATGGCCATTTTTTAATGCAAACCCTACACAACATAACGCTGGCAGTAGAAGCTTCTCTGCAGACCTGCGGCTGAAGTTACAGTTTCGTTGTTTGGATTAGTGGTCAGACTCCTGCTTTAAATTGTTTGATGGTGAGCGAGGATACTCCCTCTCCCAAATGTTTCTTTTTAGTGCTTAACTCTCATGACATCTCCAGAAAAAACGTTTGTATCCCCTATCATCATCAGCACTTACTTCATATTACAGCTGTGTGTTACTGATAGAGACCAGGTGCTTTGTTGCTGCATATTCATTAAACAGGCTAGCTCACATTCCTTCCTCTGTCATCAACACAGACATGAATTTCTAAGAGCATACATTGCCTGAACCTCCAACGGAAATTCCCATGACCAGTTGAGGACTGTCAAACATCTGTTGGAGGAATGTGGGGATAGAGTGGGCCCACTTCCTGTCAGTAAAGCTGCCAAGTTATACACATCCTCCCTTACATTGGCCAACTATGCTTCCCTTAGCAGAGGGGGTTCCAAAGTCAGACCCATATAACATCCGGCATCCTCATACTCACATATATCTACATATAGATGAATATGTGTATAAAGTACTTTACAACAGTACGACTTATAAAGCTGAAGACCACAGTCTGAATCCAATCACAAATATGTTATATTTTCTCATCCATCCAGGAAAGCATATGAATTTCCCATTAAACAGTCAAGGAGTCAGTCTTTAGTTACCATGCTGACTTTGTTACACTAAGAAGAATAACAGGGATGAAAAGGTTTGGCAGAAGTTAAGTTTTGGCAGCTTGTGACAAGCTATTGTGTACAACTGGGGAGAGCGTGGCCTAGGGGATAGAGCGGGTGCTCTGCAACAAGAAGGTTGCTGGTTCAAATCCCACTCTATCCCATCTGCATGCTTAAGTGTCCTTGGCAAGATACTGAACCCCTAGATGGCCCCTCATTAAAAAATGATAAGTGTTCTAAAAATGTAAGTTTCTTTGGATAAAAGCGTCAGCTAAATGACATGAAATGTAACTTGAAAGGTTTTATTCACAGGAAGGAACCCCCTGATAATCATTGTCCTAACTGTTGTTCTCTGTGGTTCTGTTGAGCACTTTTTAAATCATTGTTTTGGTTTTTGCCCTAAAACTTTGCTTTCAATCAACCACGTTTCCAACTACTAAAGCAGTTTTCAAAAAGAATTTGAAAAAACACATTGAACACACTACAACTGCGAGTTCCGCTGGCCCCTTCAAATCCTGCAGGAGTCAGGGCATTCTGGTTTGTATCAGGAATGGTATGCCAAATCAAATATGTGATGGAGATCCATAGCGGACCCCATAGCAGCCAAAAGAAGAAAATGATTTGCGGTATGAACACAGTATTAGAGTTGATAATAATAAAATCATAAAAAAGTGAAAATACTGGGCAGAACCTTGAGCTGTCATGAATATCTGTAAACCTCAAAACTGTACTACCACCTTTTTTGTCACAATATTGTGTTGGTGAGCTATGATCACTGGGACAGGCTAACTGCAATACTGTCAAAAGGATTGTTTTCAAATGAAAAACTTAGATAAGGTAAGGGAAATTAAACAATTTTGAAGTAGTAGAACCGGCTGCCAATATTCAGATATGTGAGGATATTCTTTGTAACAGTTCTAGTTCAGCTGTCTGCATAAGAGCAGTCTAAATATTGACATAAAGGTGCATATACTATCGATCTATTATCTTTACTGGTTATCTTTTTGAGGATAACTGGGGGAGCGTGAGCCGATCCTCCCAGCTGACATTGGCTGACAGGCAGGCTACACCCTGGACTGGTCACCAGCGTATCGCAGGGCCTACATTCACAGACAAAAAAACTATTCACAGTCACATTTATACCTACAATCAATTCAAAATATCCAATAAACCTTGTGCCCAATCTGGATGTCTTTGGACTGTGGGAGGCTCAGTAAAAATCTCTAAACTGTAATACTCTGTGTAGCACCAGGGCAATTATTAGTCTCTAAAAATAAACTAAACATGATTTTAACCAATTTTTAAGTTTTAAAGTTGTTATGGAGTATTCAAGAATTGATTATTGTTCTTCTGCATGGCATAATGAATCGCGTATTCTGTGATTTAACCATGAAAACATTTTGCTGAATCTTAGCAGAAAATTCAGATGTTACAGAAATTTACTTTAACTGTTTTTTGCGCAAACAAAATACATGGAAATATTTGGGCATGTGTTTCATCCAGAGACGTACAAAATAATCTTGTGGCCCCATAGTCCAAACCCAGCAGGATGTCAGCCATTATGGATTTAAACTAACTCCACCATGAGGATTAATCAGATCAACATCAAATTTGTTCAGTCCTATCTAAAAACCTTCATGATAAAAACTGTCCTTTTGTGAGATTTTCTGAGACGGCGCGTCCATGGAGTATAGTTGAATTTCAATGTTTTATCATGAAAAAGGAAGTTGCTGTAACTTCAGTGTACATTATCCAATCTGCCCCAAACTCCACATGTTTGACAGGAGTATCGGCCTGAACACATATACATGCCAATATTCAGTCAAAATGCACAGAAATTAGTTCTTCTTTTTTCCGTGCATTTTACTTTAACAAACACCTCCCAGAAGAATAATCTGATTGGCTTCATTCTGGGTCAGTGTAATCTGAAAACACCTTAAAGATGAACAAAAAATTGCAGTGAACAACAAAGCAGCCATTTGAATGCAATTTGTGGTTGTTTTTGCTATTTGCAGGAATTCTACTTCAATTAAATCCTCCTTAAGAGTTAATCACATCAATTTCAAATTCGTTTAGTTCAAACAAACCAGCTTGACAATGAAAAGTTGTGCTAATAGTAACAACAGCATGCCCATGGATATACTTCCATGTAACAGGAAGTTACCACATTTACTTGCCAAAATAGCCCTCTATCATAGCACCATCAACTACCACAGGATACAAGCCTCAAGAGGATATGACATTTAACTCCTTCATGTAATGTGTAAACGCACAACGCAATACCAAGCTGTGTCAACCAACCTCCAGCAACTACACGCAGACGCAGCACACCTGGACACTTAAACCTATGTTGTCCTTCAGGTAATACAAATTTGGGAGGCCCTCTCTGGAGCTAGTGTTTGGTTTGTGTTTTCAGGTCTACTATAGAAACATATTGGTACAACGTTGTGGACCCTTTGGAAGAGGTCTTGCTCGATGTGCAGCTATAAAGGGCTGAATCTAGGTTCACAAATACGCTAAGGATTCTTAATTTCAGGTAGGAACATAATTGGAATATTATAATCAATTTCTGATCCCTGTAATCCCATACATTAGAGTTCTAATTGACAAAGCTAACAAAATCCTTGGTTGGCTTTGATTGAGCTGAGCTCCCATAAGGCTAAGTCTGAACTCCCATGAGAAAGGACATTGGATGGTTTCATGGGTTCCAGGACTGTGACAGAAAATACCACATTTTGTCAGTGTAAAGGTAAGATAAAGGCTTGTACTTTTTACTTTTTAGGGTCCAGGGAAGTGCAGGGTCGAATTTGGTGTGAATTGGACACACTACTAACAGGCAAACAGCATCTTACAGTCAGTGGGGACAGGCCAATCTGTTGGCATCTATAGAGCAAGTTGAAAATGTATTTTTCTTTGTCCTTGAATAACCTACAACAGCGGTCAGTAAGTGGCAGCCTGTGGGCAACAACCGGCCTGTCAGTATTAATATCTGAACCAGCAGGTCATAGTTCGTTCATTTTTATTTCACCAAATCAGACTGACACAGATATTCGCAGACATTTCCGGTGCTCAACTCTGTCACGTCAACAGCATTTGTATGAACACTTCACATCACTTTGTCTACAAATAATGTTTGTTCTGCAACCCTTCATATCGTGCCAAGGTTATATTTTGAAACGTTGTGAAATGTGATCAGAAGATTGTGTCGCTTGCTAATCAGATATCTGAAATAGCCAACATGGAAGGTATGTAAAATATCCCCAGTTAAGTGGATTATTCAAATATATAGATAAGCCATTCATATGAACAGTAATAAACGAAATTCAGTTTCATTTTATGAAATCTTTCTTTCAATGTGGACTGTGAATTTTCTCTTGACAGCTTGTTGATGGGCAGTCCATGTTGCAATCACCCTAGAGTAATAGTGTGACAACAGTTTCTGTCACTTGGTTCCATTCACACTGAGACAGCTAGACAGAGCAGCTAGGGCCACTTTTGTCACAGTAGGTCGATAACTGTGGTTTGGGCCTACCCACGTCCTCTGTCCATATAATTCTATCTCAGGCTTCATTTCAGGTTTGTATAGAGATATATTATGTATATAGTTTGATTATGCAGTCAAAAATACATCTGAATTTCTGTGACATTTAAAATAAAAGAAGTAGGAGGCTATTTCAGAAAGAAATTCAATGGATAACCAAGGTTTAGAGAACAGCCTACTACAATTAAACTTCTTAAGAAATTTGATTGAATGTGAATGTTACAGTTGTGATTTTGGTTATTATTAGACTCAGATGATAATGCATGCTGCGTATTTCATTACTCTCTGCCAGAATGATCAATTTTTTCAAACTGACTGTTTAAGGTCTTGTCTAAACCTGATTTGAATAACAAACAGTTCGACCAAGAAGACAAAGAAATCTGACTCAAGCTTTCAACTGCTACTCTTGTAGTCTTTCTCACCGGATGGCGTTCCCTCAGTCATCATGGAGATAAACTTGGTTATCTTAGTCATGTGACACCAACTGAACTCTCCATCATATCTTAGCAAACATGAACTGAGGAGGACCGTGAGAGGCAAATTAAAGCTCAAGGCAAACTCTATTACAGTAAATTGGATTTGAATAAAAAAAAACGGGCTGACGTAGACATTGGTTAAAGCACAACTTTGTTTGAGCATAAATTATTTGCATATTTTGCGGGGATCTAACATCATGACCACGGTCTATAAAGAAGGTAGGGAAGAGCGGAGTAATGTGGGACATTTTTTACATTTGCTCCCCTCTAGGCAAGCTAAAATGATATATCAGTAAAATGTACACATTTTCCATTAATTCAGGATGTTTTCTAGAAATGGAAATGATCAGAATGTCTTCAGGACAAAGGGCAGTGAAAATATGATTGTTTAAAAAAAAGTGGTCTTGTGTCCCACTTCATTCCAGATACGGGGTAAAGTGGTCCACTTACTTTTTCCACTTTAAAACTACCATAACACATGTTGTAATAGTGCAAATCCTGACAGCTAGATTGACAACCACCAATATCGGACTAGTAACAGAATCATGGGGATTGGGCAATTAAGCACATTTATGATTATTATGATTCATGTAATCTCTTGCACCCTTGCTTACCTGCACATTGTTTCTCTGTCCAATTGGCAGGGACAGGGATATTGTTTTTCTCTGCGTATTCAAATGCCAGTTCACGGCACTTAACTGGAGCAAGGCCATGGAACTGGTCAGCTAGTTGTTTCAAGTGTTTGGCAAGCTCCTCCTCCATCTCATCGGTGAATATTCTCTTTACCTCAGCTACTGCACCCCAGGCTACTGACTTCCCCTTTCTCTTTTTTCTTTATGAATCTTTTGAGGGTTGTCTTATCAATATTTCTATCCCTTCCAGCTTTTCTTAAGGACTTCTTTCCTTGCATGACCTCAGCGGCTGCACTCTCCATCTCTGCGAGGGGCGTTTGGCCCCAGGTTGTCTTCCTGGTATATAGTTTCTTGGCATGATGGCTTTTCTACAATGTTTATGACATTAAAAATAAAACATATATAATGTAGTATAACACTCAAATATGTTTAAGAATAAACTTAACTTGTGCTTCATGTTGGGGTAAAGTGAAACACTGTCTCACTTTACCCCACAGCTTTTGTCCCACTTTACCCCACAGACACCGTTTTAGAAAAAACAACATCTCTTAGCAATTCAGGCTAATCTTCAGCTATCATCTTCAGCTATCATAAATTTATATGTTGGAAGTTCACCAACATGTATGATATAAGTTTTTCTACCTGAATCAATTTGTTTTGACACAACAGTTGATTACGTTCAAAGCAAGAAAATTTACTTTTACATGCAAAAAACACATTTTTGTGAAAAAACATACTTTCCACAGCACCAGCACCAAGTTGTCCTTCATGGCAAGGGGGAAAAGGGAGGAGCTTGAAAACATAATGGTCAAATGACAACAAATGTGTTCCGTTGTCTAGATACAGGGGGTATCGCACATTACCCAATGTCTCACATTACCCTGCTCTCCCCTAAATCAAATCTAAACTAAACCCCTAAGATAACCACATTTAATGGGAAGAAAAAAATATAAGTTAATGTAAAAATGTATTACTGAATCATCTGTTGTAAACGTTCACTTTATGGCAATTTTCAGATTCAAGACACAATTAAATTATCATTTTGTAACAGATTGTATAATAAAATCGTATAGGTAGTTCCTTAATGATACTCACAAAAAGTAAGAAGTTATATTATTAGTGAATCGATTATCAAGTCATAAAAAATAAAACTCTTTTTGTGACGGGGCAGGTCTTGTGGAAGGACCCCAGTGCAGAAGCAAAACAGAGAGCACAAATGGTGGTGCGTTCAAGGGTGTTTATAAAGCATGGGACAAGGCAGAATGACAAGGTGCTGATTACTCCGGGAGGTTGTCAGCAGGGAGGATAAGCAGGAGGGTTCACGGAATGAACACTGGAGAACAGGGGGAAAGAACACAGGGAGTTACGGGACAAATAGTACAAGGAGGAACATACAGAAGGGCCGAGAACGAGTAGCTACCACGGTAGTGACACGGAAGAACTGGCGATGACTCAGCACACAGCCAGGGTAGATGTAGCTGGTGGGTAATGAGCGCAGGTGCACTCCCGGGTGAGCCTCCGCCGAGTCATCTAGTTGGATGAACTGCACCTAAGGAGGAAAAGGAGAGAGGAAAGGGGGAGGGGCACTGGAGGCACAGAGGAACTGTGACAGTTTTGGAGGTGTGGAGGATAAATTCAGAAATGTCACAACCTGAGGGAAAACTAAGCAGGTGCTTCTCTAACTTCTCTATTGCCAGATGGAAGCAGAACCAACAGGCTGTGTCTGGGGAGGGGGATTGTCTTTAATCATCTTCTGGGCTCTGTGCAGGCGTCTCACCTCAAAAACCTCACGGATGCTTAGTGAGTAAATAAAGATGATGCTTTGAGCGGTTTTATCGGCTGCCGACATCATGTACTGGGCCATGCACAAGGACACTAGAGTTACAAAAAACAGACTTTGTTATTGTGGCCTGAAACTTCATATAAACAATTTTCAATCCTGAACTGTTTTCAGTCTTTATCCCCCCTAAAATGATGTTTTTCGTTTTGTTGATTTTGGCGCCTCTTTGTACAAAAAAGTGGGATTATTTCCACCATCTCCTGTCATAAAAAACTTGGTCTCTTTTGCTGCTGTTGTAGGTCATAAAGATGCAGCAATATTACAATTAGTCAGTTTCATTACCACTTAAAAACTCAATGTAGTACATTTAAGTAAAGCAACCAAGTTGGTTAGTGTATGATACTTGTTATAATATGACAAATTATTTTAGTGGATAGGATGCTTATATTTTCAATAAATATAATAATAATAATAATAATAATACATTTTATTTGGAGGCGCCTTTCAAGTCACCCAAGGTCACCTTACAATACAATAGTACAGGATAAAAGATAAAAACATTAAAGATAAAAACAACATTAAAACAGAACATCAACATAAAAACAAGTGAAGCTCACAGGGTCCAGTTATAAAGAGTATGCCAGTTTGAACAGGTGAGTTTTGAGTTGAGACTTGAATGATGTGATGAGTCTGATTGTCTTATGTGTGGGGGGAGGGAGTTCCAGAGCCTGGGTGCTGAGCAGCTGAAGGCTCGGGCACCCATGGTACTGAGGCGTGACGTGGGGATGGTAAGCAGTCCAGAAGAGGATGAGCGGAGGGTGCGGGGGGGAGTGTATTCCTGAAGGAGGTCGTAGAGGTAAGTGGGGGCTAGATTGTGGAGAGCTTTATAGGTGAGGAGAAGGTTTTTGTAGTCGATGCGGTATTGTACAGGGAGCCAGTGAAGTTGAATGAGTACAGGAGTGATGTGATCCGATGATTTGGTACAGGTGATGATCCGGGCGGCCGAGTTCTGAATGATTTGCAGTCTGTTGATGAGTTTGGTGGGGAGTCCGGTGAGGAGGGCATTGCAGTAGTCGATGCGGGATGTGACAAATGAGTGGACCAGGATTTCGGTGCTGGACTGGGTCAGTGATGGGCGGAGTTGGAAGAATGCAGTCCGGGTGATGTTTTGAATATGGGGTGCAAATGAAAGGGTGCTGTCCAGAATGACGCAGAGGCTCTTGACTTGGGGGGAGAAGGGTACAGGGAATCCGTCGACGATGATGGGTGGAGCTGGGGTGTGTTGGAATTTGGTGATGATGGATTTGGAGCCGATGAGCAGGGCCTCAGTTTTATTGCTGTTTAGCTTTAGGAAGTATGGGGTAAGAGGCTTATGAAAACCAATTTGCCTCAAATTATTCCATGTAGTTTTTGCATTTATATTATTCTGAATGAAGGTCAGATAAGTCTGAGCAAGGTTCTATTATTCACTTAAAGGTGATCCATTAAAGACACTGGCCTCATCCCTGGCCTAAGATCCATGTCTGCATAACTTCAAAAGTCAGGCAGGCCAGGCAGCAGATGGTCGAGGGTCTGATATATCACTACATGCTGTGGTCAGTTGTGATTGACTGTGTTCCTGTGTCCAATGATGACAGAGTGTGTTATCAGTGCGTGAGGCGGCCACACTGTTTAGATCTTTCCTGCACTAGGGCCTGACAAGAGCAGCTGGGTGACTGCACAGGGTTCCCATTATTCATGTGGGGTACTGGCAGTAGCACCCTGTACTCTGCTGTGATGGGGTTGCTGCACCAACTGCCATTTCTGTGTAGAAGGACACAACACAGAAGAGGCTAGGGGGAGCAGAAGGTTTCCTGGCAAGAATCCTTAAGAGCTCATGATACTTTCACAGTAATCATGTTTATTTGATGACTGTTTGGATGATTTTATGCCAATGTTGGTTGAAGTGTACATTTTTGAATGTAACTCACATATAGTTTTAATATTTTTATCTGAATGCATAATAGTTTTAGTCAAAATTAAGTCATTCGTTTTTTCATGGTTTTAAACCTACAAAACTACATTTTATTTTCATAAGAAAGCCTTAGCAATTTTTCCCCCTGAGGGCTTTAACTCCTCTTAATAATTCTACAGAAAGAGAGGGAAGTAAATTGTTGTGGCTATACCTTAATACTACAATGTAACTTAGAAATAAAACAGTGTGAAAATCTTGTATCATGATTATAGAGACCAAAATTATCATGGTTACCAATATTATTGCGATATTGTTAAAACTATCTGTCAATGTCCAAAAATTACTGAAACAATTTTTGGCCATCATCATCGGAATACAAACCATGACATACTATAAGGGTGCTTTGAGAGCGCATATCCCTTGTGTCGAACCAGTGATTCCAATTTATTATCTCTGGACTGTGGAGGCCCACCATATTCTAATTTGTCCAGACACAGTTTCAAAATGAAGCCCCAAAAAGTTAGCATAATGACCTAATTCATCTCTAACTTGGTGTTTTGCTCCATGGCTGCATTATATAGCTGTGTGCAGCGCTATTTACCGTGTGCTCGCTTGCGCTATCTTTTCACAATTTGTAACACACACACAGTCAGACTAGAAAAGTGCTATATAAATACAGACCATTTAACTATTCACATTACAGTTATTTGTTGAAATAAAAGATATGGATTAGTGCAGCTTCAGGAATAGTTCAATAATATTGCTGTTTTGAAAATAGGTTCTTCAATGAGTAACTGATAGGGATTCATTCTGTACTTAGTGTGTTTCCTTAATGGTCAAGACTGTAATTTTGATGATTCCAAGGGTTTTTAAATAGAGCCCATCTCTATATTTGTCCCTGTCACAGAACAGTGCAGTTTATAAAGCAGCATCATTATCTTTCCAAAGGGGACCTGACTGACCATAGTTGTCTCCTCTCACTCTTTGTTGCTCCGAGGACTACATCTTCAGGGCAACAGCGCACTTGGGCTCTTTTCGTTAAGCAGCTAGTCCTCCCTTTGCTGTCCCCTAGTAGGGGTGATCAGCATTCAGATATGGACAGCGAGGTTGTGGCCTTGAGTGTGGGACAGTTACCATCATCGCTCTCCTTTGCTCTCTGTAGCACACTTGAGGACAATATCCTAAGAACTCCTGCCAGGAGCCATACAAATATCCAGTTTATGTGACCATCACATTTTATTACAGAGACTAGAACAGTTAATTAGTAATAAAGAAACCGCACTAAACTAGTTTAAATCTTTTTTTTCTGATCGCTTCCAATTGGTGCAAATGAATGATGAGTCATCTGTGCGCACCAAAGTTAACCATGGTGTTCCACAGGGCTCTCTGCTAGGCCCAATTTTATCTCATTATATATGCTTCCACTAAGAAACATTATCAGGACACACTCTGTAAATTTCCACTGTTGTGCGGATGACACCCAGTTATACTTGTCAATAAAACCTGAACAAAGTAATCAATTATCTAAACTTCAAGCATGTCTCAAGGACATAAAAACCTGGATGACCCACACTTTTCTCTTATTAAACTCAGATAAAACAGAGGTTATAATACTTGGGCCTAAACACCTTAGAGATACATTATCTAATGATATAGCTGCACTAGACGACATTGCCCTTGCTTCCAATGAAACAGTCAGGAACTTGGGAGTGATCTTTGATCCTGATTTGTCCTTTAATTCACACTAAAACTAATTTCTAGCACAGCCTTTTTCAACTTGTGTAATATCTAAAAAATTAGACATGTCCTTTCGCAAAAAGTTGCAGAAAAACTAGTCCATGCCTTTGTTACATCCAGACGGGATTATTTTAATTCATTATTATCAGGCTCCAGCAGTAAGTCGTTAAAGACTCTGCAGCTTGTCCAAAATGCCGCAGCACATGTCCTGAGAGACGGTGGAGCGCGTTAGATAGTGAGCTAACACTAGCCGGGGAGGCGGGGAGACGGAGCTGGGCCTTCTCTCCCCGGAGCCGGTGAGATGATGGTGGGGGGTGGTCCAAGGCCATGTAGCGAGACTATGACGTATTTTCGGGTTGTAATACCATTCGACGCCATCTAGCTTATCGTTTCTGATATAGAGGAATCACAACAAATCGCGGGAGTTGTTTTTTTCCAGAGTTTTTGGGACGGTATACATGCCAGATACCCAAATTAACATGTAGAAGCACTACAAACTTCATACTATGTCCCCTTTAAAAGAATCAGCAATTGGGAAGTGTATTATTAGTAATTACCATCTTGGCTATGTTGTATGGTGAATCCTATATATCTGCTGTTTAATCTTACATTATCAAAATTCTCAAGCTTGAGTATAGCTCCGAATTGGACAGTTGTTCCTCTGATGAATCACATTATATAGTTCCATTTGTGCTACTTTCTTCAAAACCAGGGTTTCCCAAACTGAGAAGCTGAGAATTAAGAAGCAAGGCAAACCTTCGCAGTCCGTTGAAGGGAACTGACTTCAATGCAATTTACTGAATAATAGGTCACAGGGATATGGAGCACGATGGCAGTAGTTGTGTGACCACTATTGCTGATTTGAACCCATAACCCCAGCACTCACAATAGAGGGGTCTCTCCAGGGAACAGATTAAATCTCTTCTCACATTTCCAAGGCAAGAAGCACACACATACACTGCAGTCAATTAGTTACAGGTCTATGCAGCACGCTGTTATACCCACGATGCTTTTGGCTGTTTGTTGTTTATGCCACCAGTGGTCTTCAACTCATTTGGCAAGACTGATGTAATATTTTAAAATCACATTATTTCATAGTACTTATTTTCAAAACAACCTTTTCCTCTACTCACTCACCTTGAAAAGTTATAGAATACAGGTTAGACAGGACATTAGATATGCATCAGAGGGAACTGTACACATGTCCACTTTCATTACTGCTGGGAGCTCCGGTCATGTTCGCACAATGAGTCTGAGTTTACCACAAGGTAAAAGCTCTCGCTCTGATATTTGAGATGGACATTTGTCTTCAGTGTGGGGTCAGTGACCTGGTGGAGGTTGATTTACAGCTCAGGGAACGCGGAGAGACAGGCACGATACTTGACATATGAGACTGATTGAACATTACAGCCTAATCACATGAGAGTAGCCAGGCCCAATCAAATGCTCTTACAACCCCATTGTCATCTAGCTGTGTTCAACGAATAGAATGCAGATATACAGTGTATGCATAGTTGTCTAGGATCCCTATAGAATTTCAGTTCCCTCTGTGTATTCACTGTCATTACGGCTTGGAAGCGCACACCTTAGCATCTTATCAATACCTTTAAATTTCTCCAGGGAGACAGCACAACAATTGTGAAGGACCAGTAGCAGGTACATGTAAGGGTGTCAAACCTCTACCAAGAGTCCAAATAGAGTTTTCCAGTGTATCTCCATAGGCCTCTACTGTCATGGTAATTCTATTCTTTTTCAGCGGGCGTTTGTGTGTGTGTGTGTGTGTGTGTGTGTGTGTTTGCGTGTGTGTGTGTGTGTGTGTGTGTGTGTGTGTTTGTTTGTGTGTGAGGTGTGTGTAGCGGGCTGACCGGTCTCGGGGCACCGACCCCGCCCACTCGCTCAGGAGAGGGGGCAAAATGTCTCTTCTGATAGTAAAGGTTTCCTCCCCGTGCTCACTATGGACAATACATGGCCTCACAAACAGGGTCTTGCGTGTTTGCGCTGTTTATTCAGTTTAACAGGAGAAGATGGCATGTCTCTAGATCGGACCATCTTCCTGCTCAGAGCACACTGTGGCTCCGAGCGAGTGGGCGGGGTCGGAGCCCCGGTGCGCTGGCCACACGCACACACACACACACACACACACACACCCACGGCCGCTCCTGGTATTTCATGAGGGCCTGATACGATGATGATTTCAAATTAACGTGACGTTCAATCACGTTCATCGTTACGTTCACGTTAATAATATGAAAACTGACTCGTTAAGTTCAGCGTTCGCGAAACATATGAACAACACTGTACAGTACAGCCACTGCATAGGGGCTGAAGAGCCACGTTCGGCTCCAGAGCCACGGGATGACAACCCCTGTGCGGAACCAACATTGAATGGTGTATTGGACGTTTTAGTGTCTCCTGTGGCAGCGGTGTCCATCCCTTTTAGCTGTCCTCTGGAAACACTTCCGTTGTGTTGTCGCCTCTATTTGCTGCGCGTTCGTCTATTTGCAGCGCGTGTCTCAATTTGCAGCGCGTGTGTCTATTTGCAGCGCATTTCTGTAATGTGTTGTGTTGTGTTGTGAAATTGATGAAGATGTTTTCTTACTTTGCTTGTGTTTGATCAACTTGCATGTGTTTTCTTAAGTTGCTGTTCGTTGAGCTCTCAGGGTCACCGTAATTATGGGTCCACAGTGGACTTCTACAGTCCTCTGAAGTCCATAAGAAGTGTAGAGGAACACATTTGGTGTGTTGTTATTTGTCTGTCTATAGAGGTAGCGCAGCCGGCTACAGATCCGGCTATCCATTTAGATTCCTAAACAAAAAGAGGCACTGCAGAGAAAAATGATCCTCACAAATCAAATCTCAGAAAACACAATATATATAATTCCTAGTTTGAATACACTCCAATGGCTAGATTTGTAGATTTGTGAATTGTATTTTGTGCAACACAGTAATTTTTTTCTCCACCTCTCATTGTTTCAGAGGGAGGCTGTCACGGGTCCCATTGTGCAGCAACTGGGATACAAAAGAGGAAGATAGCCTCCTCCTTGTCGGGGGGCCTTGGGTTCACGCTGCAGTCGGTTCATCCGCTTCAATCTGAGGGCAACACTGCCCTCTAGAGTGTCTGCTGCTTTAGGTGCACTGCCACACAAAAGGGAGAGAGGCAGACTACCAGCTTGCTCTGTGCTGCCATAGAGAGGCATTGACAGTTCTGGGGGGACGTCTGCTGATGATGACAAATCAGATTGTTTATCCCAACTGGGTCTGATTTAGTGCTTTGTTTTCCTTTGTAGATGTTGACTGAGCATTAGCAACAGCATCTGTATTTGTGTGTATGTGTGCGTGTGCGTGTGTGTCCATGCAAATACCCTTTTCTGTGGTGGAAAAATGCTCATTAGATGCATCCTCTCTCATCTCATGTGTAACAGTGTTTGGATTTTGTATGAGATCACCAAAATCCCTCTTTCAACAGGATATATTCTGTCTGTATAGAAAATAAAAAAAAAAAAAGAAAATATTTTCAATGGCATCACAGTATTTAGACAACTATGTTGTCTAAAAACAGGGCAAAGGCAGAAACCCTGTAGGGTCAAGTCTTTAAAACTCATATTTTCAAAATGTTGACTGCCAAGAAAAACAAGACCTGTACTATTGAGCTGTAAAAGGTAATTACACTGCATCCTCCTTTCCCTCACTGAGGGCATCTGATCACCCTGGGTCCATCTTCACCCCGTCTGTCAGAGACTACTGATATAGAGCTAAAAGACACAAACAGAGTCCACAGACAAATATAGGGAAATAATTAAATTAAATTATATTTATATAGCGCAAATCACAACACACTTAGTAAGGTAGACCTTACAACTTAAAGAGAAACCAAACATTTCCCACAACGAGCAAGCACTTGGCAAATGTAGTGAGAAAAACCTCTGGCAGAGCCAGGCTCAAAGTGGGCAGCCATCTGCCTCGACTGGTTTGGGTGAGTGTGGAAAACTATGGGAGAGAGGAGAGGTGGGTGGAACAGAGGGGAGAGAAGAGAATGAAAGGGAGGTTGAAGAGAGAGGCCATGTTTAAAGGACCCATCGTATGCTCATTTTACCACAGTTGATATGGCTCCTCGGGGTCTTAATGAAATGTCTGTAACATGTTTTGGTCAAATACCACAAGGATCATTTAAAACAGTACCTTTTTACCCTGTCTAAAACAGCCCTCCTCAGATTGACCTGTTTTGAGTGCCCCCATGGTAGACATGCCAGATACCCACATTAACGTGTAGAAGCACTACAAAGGTGGAATTTTCATACGGTGGGACCTTTAAGATCTATCAGACTGGTTGTTATAATGAGAGTAATATTCGTGATACTTATAATTGTAATGGTATTATAAATGATGTCAGCACCTGAATGCTGTCCACAACAAAAGGCTTAATTTGTTTCACTGTGCTTGTATTGAAATTGTCTTATCTTTGTGCATCTTCTCACTAAGTATGGATGCATTCACAGAAACTGAAAGATGAATAAAGCAATTAGTGTTACAGGTAACAATAGGATACCCTTTGCCTCTTCATTTCAAATTATTGCTGGTTTAAATTTTTTGCGGATAAGATTAAGATTAAGATTAAGATGCATTTATTAGTCCCAAACACATGCACAGACATGCAAAGGCACACTCATGCAGGTAGGGAAATTTAATCTCTGCTTTGACCCATCTGGTGCAGGACACAAAGAGCAGTGAGCGACCATGTACGGCGCTCGGGGAGCAGATGTTGGGAGAGTAAGGTGCCTTGTTCAGGGGCACTAGACAGGGTAGGGAGACTCTTGGATTTATGGACAGATCAATCCAGGTTCGTCTTTTTGTTGTCTCTCCGTGGAGTCGAGCCAGAGACGAACCAGAGACCTTCTCTGCCCATAGTCCAAGTTTCTGCCACTAGACCACTGCCTCTCCCGCCTATCCTAACCTGCAAGCTGAAAAATTTCCTGACCAAGACTCAAATAACTTCGGATTATTCTGAGCCTTTAGCCTACTGACTTTCTTCTTTTGTACATTGAGGAGTTCACTTAGGTGATTATAAAAGATTTGTGATTGCATCCATTGCACAAGGTCAATTTTAAATGTTAATACCAGCACACACAACAGAGACCGACCACAACAGGTGTATTTAAATAGTTTTAAATCCAGTAAGTTGGTTTAAAACACAGGGCTCCCCAGGGTTGTGTTTTATCCACCATTCTCTCCTGTCCATAATATAACATCTCCCGTAGCCCTGCATCTGTTGGCTCACCTGACTGACATTCATGCTCCGTCTCAATACCAGCGAACAGAGTACAACCTGGTACAAACATTTTGGAGGAAATTCACTGGAGCTTAACATCCTGGTTTATCTCCCTCACTATCAAACAAAAAACAAAACACTCACATATAACCAGTCAGGCCAGGAAAATAGTCAGTTCTCCTCAAACTCCACTATCTGATCTGTATAGACGCTCAGTGATCAGGAGAGTCCCCCTTTCCCCCGCAGGAACATCTTTGTGATGATGTGCGCGGCACAATGATGTGCACTGCAGGATGAAGTGCGCCGCAGGATGAAGTGCGCCGCAGGATGAAGTGCGCGGCAAGATGATGTGCACTGCAGGACGTGCACCGCAGGATGAAGTGCGCCCAAGATGATGTGCGCTGCAGGACTATGTGCGCTGTAGGACGATGTGCGCTGCAGGATGATGTGCACAGCAGGATGATGTCCGGTGATTATGTGCGGCGCACGATGATGTATGCCGCAGGATGATGTCCGGTGATTATGTGGGGCGCCAGGATGATGTCTGCCGCACATTGACATGCGCCACAATATGAGGTGCGCCGCAGGACGATGTGCGCTGCACGATGATGTGCACAGCAGGATGATGTCAGGTGATTATGATGATGTGTACCACAGAATGAAGTGCGCTGCACGATGATGTGCGGTGAGGATGATATGCGCCGCAGGATGATGTGTGCTGCACGATGATGTGCGCCACAATATGAGGTGCGCCACAGGATGATGTGCGCTGCACGATGATGTGCGCTGCACGATGATGTGTGCCACAGGAAGATGTGCGCCGATGTGCACCGAATATAAATAATTGGCATAAACAGTACATGAGCAGGAGTTAATAATAGAATGTAAAAACACAGTTTAGCAAAGACATCCACAAGTTTTATTAATAACTAGTATTAAATGATATACTTTAAGATTAATGATCATTAATATCTATATTAGTATTTACAACTAATTAATATTAAATGAGAAAAAGTGCAAAAGAAACCTGTCTGTCTCTCCATTTTCAGCACGTTATCAGAAGTATGTTTTTAATGGTACAAAAGGGAATAAACCATTGCAGCAGGCAACATTACAAGTACACACCTCATATTGTGATATGCGCCACAATATGAGGTGTGCTGCAGGACGATGTGCGCTGCACGATGATGTGCACAGCAGGATGATGTCAGGTGATTATGATGATATGTACCACAGAATGAAGTGCGCTGCACGATGATGTGCGCCACAATATGAGGTGCGCCACAGGATGATGTGCGCTGCAGGATCATGTGCGCTGCAGGATGATGTGCGCGACACGATGATGTGCGCCGATGTGCGCCGAATATAAATAATTGGCATAAACAGTACATGAGCAGGAGTTAATAATAGAATGTAAAAACACAGTTTAGCAAAGACATCCACAAGTTTTATTAATAACTAGCATTAAATGATAAACTTTAAGATTAATGATCATAAATATCTATTAGTATTTAATACTAATTCATATTAACTGAGAAAAAGTGCAAAAAAACTTGTCTGTCTCTTCATTTTCAGCAAGTGATCAGAAGTATATTTTTAATGATACAAAAGGGAATAAACCATTGCAGCAGGCAATATTACAAGTACAATAGTACAGTGATGTGCGCCGCTGGATGATCTGCGCCACATGATGATGTGCATCACAGGACGATGTGCGCTGCAGGACGATGTGCGCCGATGTTTGCCGATGTGTGCCCCAGGATGATGTGCGCTGCAGGATCATGTGCGCTGCAGGATTATGTGCGATGCACGATGATGTGAGCCCAAGGATAATGTGCACTGCAGGATGATGTGCGCTGCAGGATGATGTGCGCTGCAGGACGATGTGAGCCCAAGGATGATGTGCGTGGCAGAATGATGTGCGCTGCAGGATCATGTGCACTGCAGGATGATGTGCGCTGCAGTATGATGTGCGCCGCAGGATGATGTGCGCTGCACAATGATGTGTGGTGATGATGATATGCACAGCAGGATGATGTGCGCTGATGTGCGCCGCATGACGATGTGCACTGCAGGATGATGTGCGCTGCAGGATGATGTGCGCTGCAGGACGATGTGAGCCCAAGGATGATGTGCGCGGCAGTCTGATGTGCGCTGCAGGATCATGTGCACTGCAGGATGATGTACGGTGCAGTATGATGTGCGGTGCAGTATGATGTGCGCCGCAGGATGATGTGCGCTGCACGATGATGTGTGGTGATGATGATATGCACAGCAGGATGAATAACCACTGATGTGCGCCGCATGACGATGTGCACTGCAGGATCATGTGCACTGCACGATGATGTGCGCTACAGGAAGATGTGCGCTGATGTACGCCGAATATAAATAATTGGCATAAACAGTACATGAGCAGGAGTTCATAATAGAATGTAAAAACACAGTTTAGCAAAGACATCCACAGGTTTTATTAATAACTATTATTAAATGATATACTTTAAGATTAATGATCATTACCATCTATTAGTATTTACTACTAATTAATATTAACTGAGAAAAAGTGCAAAAAAACTTGTCTGTCTCTCCATTTTCAGCACGTTATCAGAAGTATGTTTTTAATGGTACAAAAGGGAATAAACCATTGCAGCAGGCAACATTACAAGTACAATAGCACACTGATGTGCGCCGCAGGATGATGTGCGCCACATGATGATGTCTGCCACAGGACGATGTGCGCTGCATGACGATGTGCGCCTATGTGCGCCGATGTGCCCCGCAGGATGATGTGCGCTGCAGGACAAGTGGTCTCAGGTGAGGGGCCAGAGGTGAGGGGCCAGACTAAGAATGGTTCAAAAACCCTCAATGAATATCGACACAAGAGGAGATGGGACCCAGCCCGGAGGAAGCCCGGGGCCCCCGTCTGGAGCTAGGCCCAGACGGAGGGCTCGATGGCGAGCGTCTGGTGGCCGGGTTTGCCACGGAGCCCGGTCGGGCATAGCCCGAACAAACTACGTGGCACCCCCCCTCTCTTCATCTCATGGGCCCACCACCTGTGGGAAGACCCGTTGGGGTCGGGTGCGCAGCCACATGGGTGGCAGCGAAGGTCAGGGGTCTCGACGGACCAGACCCGGGCGGCAGAAGCTGGCTCTGGGGACGTGGAACGTCACCTCGCTGTGGGGAAAGGAACCGGAGCTTGTGAGGGAGGTGGAGCGCTATCAGTTAGATCTGGTGGGGCTTACCTCCACGCACAGTCTCAGCTCTGGTACCGTACTCCTGGATAAGGGTTGGACTTTATTCTTCTCCGGAGTTGCCAAGGGCGTGAGGCGCCGGGCGGGTGTGGGGATACTCATAAATCCCCGGCTGAGCGCCGCGGTGTTGGAGTTTACCCCGGTAGACGAGAGGGTCGCCTCCCTGCGCCTAAGGGTTGTAGGGGTGAAAACTCTGACTGTTGTTTGTGCGTATGCACCAAACAGCAGTTCAGAGTACTCGGCCTTCTTGGAGACCCTGAATGGAGTCCTGTATGGGGCTCCAGTAGGGGACTCCGTACTTCTGCTGGGTGACTTCAACGCCCACGTGGGCAACGATGGAGACACCTGGAGAGGCGTGGTGGGGAGGAACGGCCTCCCTGATCTGAACCCGAGCGGTCGTTTGTTATTGGACTTCTGTGCTAGCCATGGATTATCCATAACAAACACCATGTTCGAACATAAGGGTGCTCATAAGTGTACCTGGTACCAGAGTACCCTAGGCCGAAGATCAATGATCGATTTTGTGATCGTGTCATCTGATCTGAGGCCGCATGTTTTGGACACTCGGGTAAAGAGAGGGGCGGAACTGTCAACCGACCACCAACTGGTTGTGAGTTGGATCAGGGAGTGGGGGAAATTTCCGGATAGACCTGGTAAGCCCAAACGAGTAGTGCGGGTGAACTGGGAACGCCTGGAGGAGGCCCCCGTCCTAGGTATCTTCAACTCACACCTCCGGCGGAGTTTTTCTGGCATTCCTGTGGAGGTTGGGGGCATTGAGCCGGAGTGGGCGGTGTTCAAAGCCTCCATTGCTGAAGCTGCGGCGGCTAGCTGTGGCCTCAGGGTCTTAGGCTCCTCAAGGGGCGATAACCCTCGGACACCGTGGTGGACACCGGTGGTCAGGGAAGCCGTCCGATTGAAGAAGGAGGCCTTCCGGGATATGATATCCTGGAGGACTCCTGACTCGGTTGCAGGGTACCGACAGGCCCGAAGTGCTGCAGCTGCTGCCGTGTCGGAGGCTAAGCAGCGGGTGTGGGAGAAGTTCGGGGAGGCCATGGAGAAGGACTTTCGGTCGGCACCAAAGTGTTTCTGGAAGACTATCCGGCTCCTCAGGAGGGGGAAACGGGGAACCATCCAAGCTGTGTACTGTAAGGATGGGACTCTGTTGACCTCAACTGAGGAGGTTGTCGGACGTTGGAAGGAACACTTTGAGGAACTCCTGAATCCGAATAACACGCCCTCTATGTTGGAGGCAGAGCTCGAGGTTGATGGTGTTTCATCGTCAATTTCCCTGGTGGAGGTCACTGAGGTGGTCAAACATCTCCGCAGTGACAAGGCCCCAGGGATTGATGAGATCCGGCCAGAAATGCTAAAGGCTCTGGGTGTTGAGGGGCTGTCATGGTTGACACGCCTATTCAACATCGCGTGGGAGTCGGGTACAGTGCCAAAGGAGTGGCAAACCGGGGTGGTGGTTCCCCTGTTCAAAAAGGGGGACCAGAGAGTGTGTGCCAATTACCGGGGCATCACACTTCTCAGCCTCCCTGGTAAAGTCTACTCCAAGGTGCTGGAAAGGAGGGTTCGGCCGATCGTCGAACCTCAGATTGAAGAGGAAAAATGCGGTTTTCGCCCCGGACGTGGAACTACGGACCAGCTCTTCACTCTCGCAAGGATCCTGGAGGGGGCCTGGGAGTATGCCCATCCGGTCTACATCCGGTCTACATCCGGTCCTGTTTTGTGGATCTGGAGAAGGCGTATGACCGGGTCCCCCGGGAGAAACTGTGGGAGGTGCTGCGGGAGTATGGGGTAAGGGGGTCTATCCTCAGGGCCATCCAATCCCTGTACTCCCAAAGCGAGAGCTGTGTTCGCGTCCTCGGCAGCCAGTCAGTTTCGTTCTCAGTGGATGCTGGTCTCCGCCAGGGCTGGGCCTTGTCACCAATCCTGTTTGTGATATACATGGACAGGATATCGAGGCGTAGTCGTGGTGGGGAGGGGTTGCAGTTCGGTGGTCTGAGGATCTCGTCACTGCTTTTTGCAGATGACGTGGTCCTCATTGGATCATCGGCCTGTGACCTTCAGCACTCACTGGATCGGCTGGCGGCCGAGTGTGAAGCGGCTGGGATGAGGATCAGCACCGCTAAATCTGAGGCCATGACTCTTAGCAGGAAACCGATGGATTGCTTACTCCGGGTAGGAAATGAGTCCTTAGCCCAAGTGAAGGAGTTCAAGTACCTTGGGGTCTTGTTCGCGAGTGAGGGTACTATGGAGCGTGAGATTGGCCGGAGAATCGGAGCAGCGGGGGCGGTATTGCGTTCGCTTTACCGCACCGTTGTAACGAAAAGAGAGCTGAGCCGCAAGGCAAAGCTCTCGATCTACCAGTCGATCTTCGTTCCTATCCTCACCTATGGTCATGAGGGCTGGGTGATGACCGAAAGGACGAGATCACGGGTACAAGCGGCCGAGATGAGTTTTCTCAGAAGGGTGGCTGGCGTCTCCCTTAGGGATAGGGTGAGAAGCTCAGCCATCCGTGAGGAACTCGGATTAGAGCCGCTGCTCCTTTACTTAGAAAGGAGTCAGCTGAGGTGGTTCGGGCATCTGGTAAGGATGCCCACTGGGCGCCTTCCTTGGGAGGTGTTTCAGGCACGTCCAGTGGGGAGGAGACCTCGGGGAAGACCCAGGACTAGGTGGAGAGATTATATCTCAACACTGGCCTGGGAACGCCTCGGGATCCCCCCGTCAGAGTTGGTCAATGTGGCCCGGGAAAGGGAAGTCTGGGGCCCCCTGCTTGAGCTGCTCCCCCCGCGACCCGACCCCGGATAAGCGGATGAAAATGAGATGAGATATATAATAAAGTACAGTACCAGTCAAAAGTTTGGACATACCTTCTCATTCAATGTTTTTTCTTCCTTTTACTTTCTTTTTACATTGCAGATTAATATTGAAGACATCAAAACTATGAAGTAACACATATTAAATTATATATAATTATACAAACCAGAATATTTTTTATATTTTAGATTCTTCAAAGTAGCCATCTCTTGCTTTGATGACAGCTTTGCTGCTTTTGGCATTCTGTCAACCATCTTCATGCGCTATTCACCTGGAATGGTTTTCAATTAACAGGTTTGCATTGTCAGGAGTTCATTTGCGGAATTTCTTGCCTTCTTAATGTGTTTGAGACCATCAGTTGTGTTGGGCACAGGCTATGATTAAACTGGCTCTCATGAGGATCGCCCCAGGACAGGAAGACCAAGAGTTACCACTGCTGCCGAAGATAAATTCATTAGAGTAACCAAACTCAGAAACAGCAGCCTCAGATTAGATTCAACATAAATGCTTCGTAAAGTTCATGTAGCAGGCACACCTCAACATCAGCAGTCCAGGGGAGACTGCGTGAATCTGGCCTTCATGGTTTAATTCCTGCAAAGACACTACTGAGGAACAACATTTAGACATCAGCACAAATACGCCTCACAAATTGCAATGAGTGGATATGAGGTGTTAGTTATTGAGAGGTGGTTGGTGAATATTGCAAACTTTTCTCCCTCTGCTTTTTGTCTTTATGCAAGTTCCTGCTAACTACCCCTTGCTTCATATTTACTGTAGTTATGAAGGTGGTCTTAGTCTTCTCAGGTAGTTCCAACAAAAGTGAATAAGTACAATAAAAACAGAGCTATTCCTTTAACAATCTAGAATAAAAAATAAAATGCCCATTGTAATACAATATCACTGTGTGAGTTTATTAAGTTGTATTGATAGTGTAGATTCCAGTGCTTACTTTTGTCCCTTTGAAAATTTACAAAATATAGTTATGTAGCCTAAAATTATATTTGCCACTGGGCCTCATTAACTTGTACAAATTATGCCTAATTATTGCATTTTAATTCTCTCTTATGTGATCTGGTCTGTTGTGAGGTCCAAGCAGCTGACGTTCACCTCCTTAGTTATTCCTAAGTTATCGTTGAGGACATAGTCTTACTTTCACAAGAGCGGCCAACATTCACACCAGTGATTTGTAGCACTCTAATTAGTCAGGGAGTTTCCGTTTTTGGCTAAGAAAGCTTGTGTGAGTGGAGATTCAATCATTCTATTTTCCCACTACCCAAGTGGGAAATTTTTTTAATCTCTCTCTCTCACACACACACATACACACACACACACACACACACACACACACACACACACACACCTCTGCTTTCCATCTGTTTCGAATCAACACCCACTGCTGATAGCTTGATACACTTCCCCTGAAGAGACAACTCACAAACCTTTGACAGAAATTGTTAAGTGGTAGTGATGTGGTTGTAGTGTTAAGTATAAAAGGAAAATAATCCTTCAATTTTATACAATTAGGTCTACTTTAAGAACAACCGGTGTCCCTTTGCAAGGCCCTCCCTTACCACACCTAATTCATAAAGTGTAGTGTATCACTCTGAAGCGTTCACAGCAGCAACCAATCTTGCGGAGGGTTCAGGTGAGGGGTGGTGCAACAGAAAGAGGGAGGACATAAGGTATTAATTCTGCTATGGAGATTTCGTATTTTGGTTAACAGCACAGTTGGTGTCTTCTATGTTTATGGCACCACTTTTCATTCGGAGACATCTCTTGTGTTGTGATCTGTGATAGTGGATTGTGACTGTGATGGTGGATCAAGATCGTGATGGTGGATGGTGGTTCAGGGATCATGGATCATGGATCTTAGTGGCATCTGATTGTGGATTGTATAGATGCACAATATCCCTGCTTACATACACTACCATAATTGTCAATCCCTCTACCATTACAGCTGGCATTACTGCATCTCTATCAATCACTTTCTTTTGTATAAATACTTTCAAACATTGATATACCTCTCCATTTATGTTAGACACTGGCTTTTCTCGTCAATGTTGTAAATATGACACCTATTAGGATCCCTGTCTCTGATGTCTCTAGGTCCCCCTAGCAAATTGTGATAAGGTTCGATTGGCTGATTGGTTGAGGTATGTGAGCTTTATTTCTGAAGAGGGTATGTTAATGCTAATGATTCCATTCCTACACATCATATTTATAACTTTATAAATATATAATATTAACTAATATCTAATGTCAAAAGCTAACTTTCATTTTTCTTTTTAAACTTTTAGTTATTCTCTTACTAGGGAGCTTTCCACCCTGCTACAGTGTGTAGCATTAAAGAGAGGAGGTGTTTGTTGTGATAGAGGTTATATGTTTCTCTGGTATGTGTGGAGAGTGTAAGGAGACACTGCCGACCAAGGGGAGAAGGCTGAACTCCTAGACATTCTGCCCTCCAATGCCCACTCAAGGTAGGTCTCTCTCCCCTGAGCTACAGCACTCATGAGTTTGGAGTCTTTTTTTAAAAGTGTGCATACATACTATAAATGGGTTTATTTCTGCTCCTACAATTTGGATAAAGAAGTTCTGTAATACAGAAGGTATTTCCCAATTTTTTGGTCAGCGAAATGTGATGGATTGTTTAGATAATCCTTTTTACAGTTAACATTTGTTTTGGCTTCCTGATACAGTAAGTCTGGGTGACCATAGAGGTTGTTTAAAGCCTATTAGATCACATCTCATGTTTGCTGACCGATCTGACTTATTTTTAGTGTTCACAAATCTTAGGAGCTACTTTAGTGAAATGGCAACAATTCCATTATAAGAATAATGACCAGAATTACAAATACAAGACCGAACCTGTAATATACTGACATTAGTCTCATGATAATATGAATATTGTCAGTCAAACGAAAGTTAATTAATGTCTCAGTAACTCTGTGGTTGTGATAAAGTTAAGCTGTGCTCTATTTTTGTCAGATCTTGTGAGCTCTCTCTTCATCACTGCAGTTGGATCTCTACCTGTTGTTTTTGGCTCAGATTGCAGTATTGCCCTGTGCCATGCCGTCTGTATCACTCAGCCTACAGTTTCAGCAGTGGCCTTAGATCACTTGAATGGTTTTAACTGAATGGGTTGGCAAAGAAGACCACCTAAGACAACCTCATCCCTTTGTGGAGAAGCTAAGAAGACCATGCTGCTGTTGCGAAACCTCGTCGCGCTGAATAAGGCCCTGGTCATTGAGTGATGCTGGTGTTTTTACTGTGCCTGTGCTGAGAATAACAATGTCTAATGAGCCAAACATGGAGAAGTAGAAAGTCCTCTCCCTCTCAGTGAGCTGGTTAAGTAAACAGATTGTGGTTCAGCAAAGCCTTACATCTGTTTATTGGTGGATAGTGCAGTCCTATTGCCAGTTGCATTGCCTAAAGGTGTTTTAGAAAGCCTGAAATTAAGTATTTAAGTCTGCAGTTACCGCAAAAACAGAAATTTAACTCTTTATGGTAGCACTGTCTTTTCAAAAGCAAATAGATGGGCAACAGTATGAAGGTATAATTAGAGATGGTAATCTTTGGCTGGATACAGGATGGATATTGATGCATGATTTAAGCAATCCCTACATTACTCCATGAAGTGTTGAGACAGGATCACATTGTGCTGTGAAAGACCCACAGCTAATGTTGGCCAGGCCCCTTCTCTTCTACAACATAATACTGAGTATAGGGGCCGCCTGCCAGTACCTCTTTTATGAAATATATTTGTGTAAAACTTTCTAGGTATTCAAATTATCTTTGTTTTGCCCTTTTAAACCAGTCATTGATATCACTATATGCCATTTTAATCAACAAAAAACTATCATCTTATTTCCACAGCGAATAAAGTTATCTAATAATAATTGAAATATGCTCACTGTACCCACTGATCAATCCAGGAGGCTAATGTTAGCAAGAAGGGTGAACTGCCTGCCACCGCCTAGCTAAAAGAAAGAGCTTTTAGCTATCAAGCTCCTCTCCTGTGGAATCATCTCCCACTTTCAGTTCGGGAAGCAGACACCATCGATACGTTATCACATCAAAGTAATTCATATCTCATCAACACATGTTTCTGACTTGACCCCTTCCCCGGAGTCCCTTTGCCCTAACGTCCGCAGATCCAGGGCCACGGCTGCAGCAACAACTTGGATTACGATTTGTGGATCGCGTATCAGAGATAGTAATGGTGGATCCAGTTTGAGGGTTCCTGTATCGTGCTGGCTGATCGTAATAATAATGGCGAATCCTTTATCGTGTTGGCATCTGATAATGGGGGTGAACCACGACCGAGGTGGCAGCTGATGATGGATCCTAACTGGGTTGATGCACTTATTGTAAGTGGCTTTGGATAAAAGCATGAATGAATGATTTTTCAATGGAAGCTGGTTAGCCTGGTCTTTAGCTTTCCACGTGGAATACAAACTTAACCAACTTGCCAAAATGTCCAATGTTATTAAGAGATGTCTCTAACTGTTATTGTCACATAACCAGTAGGTTTGTTGAAAGTGGGGACAATGTGTTATGGGGTATTCTGTTGAAGTTTCGAAAGGTTCAAATGAAGATAATTTCCTCAAATTTAAGGAAACCCTTCATACATCATAATGTCTAACTAGCGTTAGGATTCAGTGCATACCAATTATTTGTATTAATTAAATATTTATATGGACATATTATAATATATATCAATGTCTGTGCGGTGTCAACAAATTATGTGGATTTAAAGAAAATATGACGCAAAAGTAATATTTATTGTCCGTTTTCACATTTATCTGTGAAGTCCTCACAAAAAAAGAAAATGCAATTTTTTCATGTCAAATAAAAGATAGGTGCATGTTATGGAGTTATAAAAGAAAGCTCTTTTTAGTGTTGATCTTAAAATATTTTTTCTATTTTTTATCTAGTAAAACTAAGTAATAAACAGTACACATGATGTTTGCCTTTTCTTCCTTTTGAATCGGGGCTGGAACGGTGTCGTGTTATTTCACATTGATGCTTTAAAAATCACAATGTTCACAGAGGATATGAGACATACAGTGTTGGACCTGGCCGTAGAAGACGCTATGTGAAGTTAATTTTCTTACTTTTCTCTTACTCACTTCTCACTGTCTATTCTCTCTCCATTGTCTCTCCAATTCCGGTCAGAGTGCTCATCAGAAATACAGATTTGAATGGCTGAGTGGTATTACCTGAGATGATTTACAAAGCATGCCATTGGTCGGTGGGTTTCCCGCGCTGCTAAACCAGTGCTGTCAAGGCCAAAATAGCTGTTCAAAGGGAATTGCTTCATCAAAATTCGAAAATTCTTAATAATGTATTGGTTAAAGGTCCAGAGAAGATGGCATCTATGTCCAGATCTGTCTTAGAGGATATATAAGGCTATGACCTGCTCCCAGTAGCATACCATGGAAATTGACAGTTACTGGTTTGCTGTATCAACACCACTTCTCAGATAACATGAGAAATGCTTTCCCCAGCAGCTTTCCTCAGAGGCTTGGACTTACATGCTCTTCCAACAAATATGCCTAACTTTGTTTATCCTTTTTAAATGGAAGACATAGCTGCAGTCACATTATATTTAATATTTACTGACACACAAATTTAAGAATGTTTGTAATAACAAATATAGCCTGAAGTCTTGTTTTGCGCGTGTGTGGATCACATCTCTGCCATAGATAACTGGAATGTGACAACCTGTTTATTAGTCACTTGGGACATATAACTTCCTCATGGTCCCATGGGCTGGGACAACATAACTTGGCTGTATTTGGAGCTGTGATCATTGTGGAGTAAAGAAAAGTGTGACAAGTCTGCACAGGGTCATGAGTTTCAACTTCCAATTGGCCTTCACTGTGTCCAGCAATTCCTATGTTAGGAAACAGTATCTGACAATACTTTGTCTGTGCAGGAAGTGTGACAGTCAGGCTCTTCCTTCTAAGAGTCTAAAATAAGGGCCATAAATTTAGCAGCTTTTGATGGTCTGACCTTGGAAAACAAACAAAAGCTCATGTCTGAGGCTACGAGGTAGAGGGGGAGCTGGGCCGGGATAGCAGCTGTTTTTTCTATGCCTGTGGAGTACAGAGTGAGTGCTGAAGCTTTAAACCCACTACCAACCATGGCCGAGCTGTCTGTGTGTGCGTGTGTGTGTGTGGGGGGGGGGGGCACAGAGGGAGGAGGTGTAGCCTGTTGAGCCCAAGGTGAAAGGGTATCACAGACCTGCAAATGGAGACGAGGACCTAACACTCAATCTGACTTTGCCAGTAAAGGGGGGTGAGGTGTGGAGTGGGCAGGGGAGGGGTTGGTGGTCTCGGTGCCGTTTGGATGTGTGCACTGTCTGCCAGAGACAGAAGCCCTCTGTTGCTCAATTGACTCTATGTCATTCTTTCTCTCCTTTCTCTCTCCCTCGCGCTCTTTCCCTCAGTTTCCAGCCTTCCCATCTGTTTGTGATTTGGGCTCATGCTCAGGGGAGAGGCAAGTCCGCTAGGGGAGAGGAATCAGGGCAGGGAGGGAGGGAGTGAAAGAGAGGAAGTCCACACAAGTTTGTTTTACAGGACTCAACTCGGGCCGGGACTAGGCACAGTGCCACATCTGGAGGTCGGAGCAGCAGGAAAGTGAAGCCAACGGGTGCAGCCGAGCAAGAGGAGCTGCCCAGAGGTTTTCCTACGGCCAGGACACACTGACAGAGACAGGAAAGGGGGATCAGTGGTCCACTGGGCCAACACACAAATATGGCTGCTAAATCTCTGTCCTGCCTTTGCCTTCTTTGCATCCTCTCAGTGATTGCCTATCCAGCTTCTGCCGCCAGACTCGGGGAACAGCAACAGTCACTGCTGAAAGTAAGACAGATTTGGTTTTCTCTTTTTTGCTGCTACACGCCGCATGCTAGTACGGCTATATTTAGTCTGTACAAATACAGAATGTAATGGGGCTGATGATCATGTACACCAATAATTATGTGAAAAGTGTCAAGGATGATTTGGTAGTGGTTATCTAGGTGAACTTCACAATGTTCCTGATCTATGTTCATCCATGTGTGTGTTTGTGTTATCAGAGGTACCCCAAGGCTGAAGCTTAGATAGGCTCTGAGTTTACTGTCTGCACCACTGTCATGCCCCTCCCTAACATTTCCTTAATGGAAACCAGCTGCCAAATGTTGAGCAACACCCCAGAGAGAAGACGAGACTGAGAGAGAGCACAATAGACATTGAGGGCATGAGAAGCATAACAGAACAGTCGGCACAGAGGCCAATGTTTCCTTGATTTAGTATAGCTCAAGTAGTTCAATAGGTCTATCCATTAAATCTCCTGACAATTTTCATTTTATACAATTTAGCTTATTACATATTTTTCAGATTGTGGGTTTATCTGTCTGCTTTTAAGTTATAACCGATAATCAATCACATCAAACCTATCTTTGTATTTATGACCAAAGAGCCATAGAAGATATTTGTAATGATCTATCTACCTCCCCATGGTGCTTTAATTGTTGCTTGTAATTCATTTTTACTTAAAAGATTGTAATTGCATCCCCATTTACAAAAAATGTAATAACAGAATGTGATGTATACATGTACTGGAAATTATAGGGAAGACAAAAAGCCACTGCGTAAATGTGATTTCAAGCTTTTATCTTAACTACATGCATAGACAGGGTTCAACACTACCCTGTAGGCTGACAATGTTATTGTCATCTTCAACCATGTAACATGATTTTTTTTTTTAATCCTCTCATCCTACTCCTTATTTTGTTATGTCATATTGTTTGTATTCCAAACATTACTCTGGAACCAGTATCTGTTAAACAAATGTAACAGTCTCCTAATCAACCAGAATTGTAATCCAGTATAACATTCATAAATTTCTTTGGGTGATTTGGTGTGCATACAAAGGTTATTGACTAGAGTTTCTAATATTTGTTATATTTTATTTGATTTCTGAAGATAATCTGGCGATCCCCCCTTGGTGTTTTGCAGCCCCCCCAGGGTTCAAACATTATTTTTTTTTTGTTATACATGTGCAAGCTGCCTGTCATTGGAAATAAATGGATAAAGTTGTAGTTTATAAGTGGCCTGACATCTTAAAATCTTATTTAATGCTTTGACTGTCATTATGTGGTTGCTGTGGATGCTTTTGAGGTTAATGTTCATCTACTTGGCCATTGGAACAGCACAGAAATACAAAACTTTTAAGTAACCTTTCTCTGAAGTAATATGTACAAAAAGATATTCTCTGGAAACATGCTGTGGATCAAAAATGTCAAAGAGAATGTGGAGGGATACATTCCCAAAGCTTGGTAGTGCTAAAACAGTGCAATTATTTTTTCGACGCACATGTTTATTTCCTAATATCTGAGCTTGCTGTGTGGCTGGTCCCCTGAGAGCAGGCCTCACCCCTGTAGCCAGACTGTCTGAGAAGTTATTGAGATGAGATGAGATTCCCATGACCCAGGATCTGTCCCATACTCTGGGTTTTTCGGAGGAGTTAGCATGACTAAATCCAGTGTCTGAACCCTTCTTCAATGTCAGTACAGCAGCCAGCTTTGGACAACTAAACGGAAATGAGACTTGACCTTCAAGCATTAACACATAATCCACTTACGTCTCCTACTCTTAGAAAACTCTGTAAAGAGTTGAAGCAGATGTATACAGTACAGGACACAAGCACAGGACAAATTACATAAGAAGTTATCTCTTTAAAAAAATAAAAACTTTTAGAGGTCCAACTCCAGACACTCCATAATAGCTGTATGGCTGAACAGTTTTTAAGTAACTTAACCAGAGAATGCGTTGACTTTGGATATCAAACATCGGGGTCGATCTAAGCTTCTTTTTGTTTAGCTCTGTGTCGCAGAGATGGAGACCAAAGGTCTAAGGACAGGAAAAATGGGAGAAGAACAGACACTGAATCAGTGGAAGAGACAGCATCACATGACAACTGAGAGACTTTATAACATGTTAAATGTCATCTTTGTTCTCCCAGATAGTGGGTACAGTGAAAGAGCCACAGAAATAGTTCACATTACTGAGTATGCACATGGTTGGCAAAAAGGAGGCTGACATCAATTTTAATTCCATTAGTTAAGAGGCATGTCCACCATTTTGAAAAATCTGAAAATCTGAAAATAACGGATCAAAATTTGGAGAATTTCATATATATTCTTTATTCATGGGAGTAAGTTGGCAATATTGACATTTCATTCTGACGACTCACGTTCAAACATTTATTGCAGCAGTAGAACAGGTTTAGTGTTTGGCGTCTAGGCTCCAACTTAATCACCCATGTGAATACACAGGAATGATGGGAGTGATGAGCAAATACTTGTAGCTGCCTAATACTCCACTATGGTTAACAGCTAATCACTGACTTTGATGGATACGGTAAAGTGGATTTATCAAAGGATTTTGCTGCATGGATAAACTTCGCTAAGTTTGCCAAGAAGTAGCTCTGACACAAGTTCATATACTGTCCTTTTCACTTTCTGTTCACTTCTAAATTAAGGACACAAGATATTGGATATTAATGAAAGACTTTTACAGATGAGGTAGGCTATCACATGGTGACTCCAGCTTCACTATCAAAAAGAAACTAGCTCTTTTTTTTTCAGAATGTTGAACTAGTCCTGTCAAGATAATCATTTATCCTTCATTGTCCCACAAGGGGGGGCTTTGCCATGTCCCACAAGCAATGGGGATAGTAAAATTGGAAACATCAAAAAGTAAACATGCATTATAAACGTACTTAAAATAGAATAATAGAAATGATGTATATAATGTTAACAAAAAACAGTGCGAACAAGCGAGTACAAGATATTTATTTCTTTAATCTTAAAATGTTAATCATGGAAACATTGGGAGAAACCCGTTGTTCTACAAACTGCCGGGTTGTATACTTGAGATTCCTTCCTCTCAATTTAGAGGGGTCTAAAGGGTCCACATCCTTCTTCTACACCATCTGCTCCTGGTCCCACCGACCCTTAATTCCCCGTCCTACTCTCCCCTGTGTATACACACCGCAGCTGTTCTCACCATCAGCAACTTTCACACAGTTTCAAAACTCCTTTAAGAGGCTTTACCAATGGTAAACACCACTGGATCGCTGTGGTTTTCCCATAAACGTGTGGTTTACTGCTCCTAATGGCTGGGACAACCATTTGGAGTTAAATTTCTTCTTTCTCCCATTTGCATCATTAGTTGAATTTTCAGGGTGGGTTGTGGAAGGTCCCCACTTTGAGAGATTTAATGGTGATCCTACTCATGAATTGGTCCTCTATCAGTGTATGTGCACGTGGGGATAGGGAAAACCACAGGAAATAGGTCTGCAGGAAAACTCAGTGCTGTTGTTCACAGGATGTTTCACATTTTCTGGCTACAGCAGAATGTTGTTGCGTCACAGCCCGTCTGTGAATAAATCGAAGGGAATCATGAATCGCATGTAAGCCTACTGTACTGCAATAACTGGGGAATGTTCCGTCTTCTGGTCCATAGTATCAATGTCCCGTTGACTGGGTGGAACAAGGAGGTCAAAGGAGGAAGATCTTACTGACTGCTGCTATTGTATGTTTGCATGCCTCATTGAATGGTGCTCCCTCCAAAGCTCAAAGGGGAGAGTGTGCGTGTGTGTGTGTGTGTGTGTGTGTGTGTGTGTGTGTGTGTGTGAGAGAGTGTGTGTACGTTTTGAGGGCCTGTTAGAATTTTAGACCTTTGAAATGAGGACCAAACATCGCTTTTTGACACAACATTGACTACTTGAGGACTAAAACTCAAAGTCATGTTTAAGTTCTAAATGTGACGGTCAGAGAAAGGGTGAAGTGTTCAAGAATGCAGTGTTTCAAAGTGTGTGGGAGAGTATGTCTGTGTGTCTGAATGGGTGGTGTCAGGGGGATGGGGTGGGGGGGGATGTACACGGCTGTGAATGCTGACATCACACCATCCTGAGAAACTGTGGTGAACAAACATCAGACAGGACGCAGGTTTTAAATTGAACGGCACAATTCAAAAGAGTTTCCTCTGAGTTCCCTTTGTGCAGTTATAAGAAATGCACCTTCTTGCCTGAAACACTCAAATCAATGGTTTTCACTAATTGATTATCTATTATCAGTATTTCACTACATAAATGAAAACGGTGGTTATTTCAGGTGTATAATTTCTACATAGATTTTTATTGTATTTCTAACAAGATAACACTGTTATGTGCTGATCTTATCAACTACTTTACTTTTCAAAATGGACTGACAACTGCTGTGCTTTGAAACACATTAACTATCTTTGTTATTTAGTAAGATACATTAGTAGTCATGTAATTAATAATTATATAAAAATAACTAGCAGCCTCTGCAGTTAGTAGCTATATATAAAAAAAGGATAAGCAAAAAAATTCAGAAATACCCAAGTATAAGTTTGTAATCTGTGATTAGTACTGAGCCTGTTGATGATATATCTGTGAAGGATCTCAGTCACCCAGGTCATGGTATCTATAGGTATTGTACATGTTTACATTGGCAACTGGAATTTATTGCGAATGAGCATGTCTATTTCCTGAAGACTTGTTAATGAAAGTCTCTGGCTCTGGCCACTGGACATTTGGGTGGGTTGGCCTGTGGTAGGTTCACATGTACAGTAATGTAGTAAAGTGATATTTTTGAAACCAAGAGAATATTAAGGAGATTCACCTAGTTTGTATTGGAAATACAGTATCGGGTAGCGTGGCTACACTCAGTGGTCATAAATACTTGGTTTCATGTTGCGTCTATCTGCTTGAGAGAAAGGGATTCATCTATAATTGCTTCTACCATGATGTTCTTGTTTCCTTTTGTTGAGTTATAAGTTGTTAGAGGATTATTTTATCCTCTTTAACTCAGGCTGGCTCAGGACCCTTTGAGACACTATACTGTATGTTTGGAATCTATAAATAAACCTGACGTATTAATGTTAATTTTGGTCAGCTCGTGGGTCAATCTGCCCTCAGTTTGAGAAAAAATATTAATTTGAAATCTGAAATTCAACTTGTTATTGTACATTTCTGTCCCCATTTCAGGACTGTGCCAAGGGATTTTTCCTCAGTGAGCGAAACATATGCTTACCATGTAACTGTAAAGGCCATGCTGACTCCTGTGAAGACATCACTGGCATTTGTATAGTAAGTGATCTATGCCGATTATCATGCTTTAAAATGATCAACTATTCCATTCATATTCATGAGACCCGCTAAGGTTTGCTAACACTGTGAGAAGCAAGGTACCATTAGTTTACTCTTTCCCTTTCAGGACTGCAGGGACCACAGTACAGGTGATTTCTGTGAAATGTGTGAAGATGGTCACATGCTGAGGCCCAGCGTGGATAGACAACACACCTGCCGACCTTGCGCCTGTCCCCTCTCAGTCCCCTCCAACAAGTAAGTCAGTCTGTTCTTGTTGTTATTCAGTGCTACATGTTGGCAAGCAGTATTTAAGTACTGAAATACCTTCCCCCTGTCTGTTTGGCCAGCTTCGCAGTGCGCTGTGACAGAGGAAGTGGCATTCTGCGGTGCAAGTGTCAAGAGGGCCACGCCGGACATTTATGTGAGAGGTCAGTGCTGACAAGGACTCAAACAACCAATGGAGAAGTATTCTTGTCCAAGGTGTTTTACTGTAGGTTATACAGCAAGTCCCAGTAGAACTTACATCATACAATTAAATTTACGTACATGTACACCAGCCAAAGGGTTTCATCGCACCCTTTAAACTCAAAACTACTTTTAAATGGGGTTTAAGAAATATAGATAAAACATTATTAAATACTTTATGAGGCCAGTCACTTACTACCTGCGAAACCTTTACAAAGTGGGCCTCATGAGAAAGTGGTACTGTTAATTGTACTCAGAATAAAACAAACAATAATCGACCTCCCTCTAAAAGGGAGTAGGTTAACCAATCTCAGTACACCAACCCACACAGCATGGAAGCTGTCAAATGGCCCACTGCCCCCTGCAGCATCCCCTCTCCTAGCCTCTGAACTGACTCGGGTGAGCAAGCTGTGTTAGGTGTTACAACCGGTTGAAGCAGGGAGCTGAATGAGACGAGAGAGGAACACATTCATCAAAACGATGACCTTTTGTCTGCCCATTCCTTTGCTTGCAGCACTTTGAGCCTCCTCTGCCTAATTTCCACATTCGATGGCCACAAGTAATGTGCATGACAATATATATACATATTGTGGATTAAATTGTGAATGTTCTTCCACTGGAAACCAAACCAAAATACAATGCTCCCACAAGATGGAGCATTTTTACTGGGTTGAATGTCCAACAAAAAAATCTGCCACTTATTGCATTTCGCATGCCATCATTATTGCTTCCTACACTTGTAATAAGTAATTGAATGCACAAATGGTGCCTTGTCTGTGTGTTCCTTAACAAAAACAGGGAGCATAGTTAATAAAAAGAAGATCAAAGACCGCATCTTAATGGGCATAGTTCCTTAAATGTTTCATTGCAACAGGCAATGATATTGTCACTCATCTACAGTTCTTCCCATCCAGGTGTGCACCAGGTTACTATGGCAATCCCATGGAGATTGGTAATTCCTGTAAGAGGTGCGACTGCAATGGTAATTCCGACCCCAACCTGATTTTCAACGAGTGCCACAACATGACAGGCCACTGCCAACACTGCTGGGGAAACACTGCCGGGGCTAACTGTGAGAGGTGCACTCCAGGTTTCTACGGCGATGCCATCAGTGCCAAGAACTGCAGAGGTGGGGGCAAGGAGCAAACTCCAACATCTTCAAACCCTCATTACAACATTGATCTAGACTTTAATGACTCTATGTGTGTGTATGAGTATGTTGTGATTTAGTGAATATGTTGTTGTTGCTTAATGTTGTATGAGACCTGAAAAAATCTTCTTTTGCATCTTAACCCTCACACACCAGGACCTAAAAATCAAACATTTGTTTGTTAGTTAGTTTTCAATTACAGCAGATGAGCAGTCTTCAATGCCAGTGTTGGATATTAAGTTATGAATTTACACTATATTGGAGTTAATATATCATTATGTTGAATTGCTGTATAGTTATCTGTTTTTATTCCTATAGTCAATTCTTAAATAGTTGAGAAATATAAAATATCAAGCACCTAACATTTGAATGGCTTTGTGGTCTAATAGTGTTCAGTGGAAAAATAAGACAAGGTCACAATCCAGGATCCAAGGACTGGGTTTTCCCTTTTGAGGCCCAGGAAGTCCAAAAATAACTGTGCCGGTGACATAATTTGACCTCTGCTGTTCTCCTCACTGCATGTGTCCTGTGTCTGTCCCAGCGTGCTTGTGCAATAAATGCGGCACCTCCTCATGCGACGACAGGACAGGAGTGTGTCACTGCAAACCAGGTGTCACAGGTCGACTCTGTGACCAGTGTGAGGTGAGCGAAACCATGTGACTCTGCACAGATCAACTGGTATCTCTTCTGAGGGACCCTGTATGAAGCAGGTTTAGAAGAGAGTATAGATGAGATTCGTTACAACCCAGGTATTTTCATGGTATTGATTATACAAAACCAAGGATAACAGTATGGTTGGTAATGAAAAAAATGCGATATATAAGGTCATATTTAGCAAATGCAGAAATGGCTAAAAAGAAGTACGACAGGGCAACAAACAGACAGAGGATAAGAAACACCTCATGTTAGCCAAATATATTAGGATGGGGAAAAATGTGTCAAATATGTCAAGAAAGGTGTATATTATCTGAAAAAACTGAAAGGAGATGAGTTGTCATCAGGAGTGAACGCTCTGACTAACTGTGAATTGTTGATCGGTTGAGTAAACGAAGACTTCATTTTAATATGACGCTTTAGCAAATTCAAAATAGGATCTACTCCATCGTTGGGCGGTCTAGATAATTTGAATAAAGTGATAGTGTGTTGCCAACCATGCCAGTAGTCCGTCTGTGTGATTCTGTCCAACCAGCTTTAGTAAGATCAGTCATATCTGCGCTCTGAGGTCACAGTAATTACTTTATTGTGCATGATCGAAATCGTTGCCAAAAAAACCCAGCTGTTGGAGATGAGAATGATCCTTTCAATGAGCCACGACAAAGTGATTCAAACATAACTTAAACAGGCAGATGCTTGGATCTAACAACGTTTCCTTTGTTTGTAATCTAGGAGGGCTACTCAGGTTTCTTCAGCTGTCAGGGCTGTCGGAGGTGTGAATGTGGGCCAGCTTCCATTCGCTCCACCTGCCATCCTCTCACCCACAGCTGTCCGTGCCGCCCGGGGGCCGGCGGGCGTTACTGCGAGCGCTGCCTCCCAGGTCACTGGGACTACAGCCCCTCCGGCTGCCAGAGTAAGTCTTCTGACTGTCCTACAGCATGTCTTTTTCTCTTAGGCACCCAGATCACTTGTCGAAAACAATCAGTGCAGTTACCACTTTCCCAGTGAAAAAAGCAAAAAAGCTGCAGTAAGGGTTCACATTCCCACACCCACTACCACAGTAGTACACATGATGTCAGAGAAGCGTCTGCTGAGAGCTGTGACCCTGTGGCCGTAAACAAACAGCTGCTAAAACAGACCCTCACAAAGAGACGCCACGAGACAGATGTGCAGGACTGAAGCCAAGATGCCGCATATATGTGGTCTCATATACAGTATATTTGATGACGCCACTCAACCATTTCCAGCTGGTCGAGAATTTAAAGAAATGTGTAGAACGTTCTGTCCAACACTTTATGATGAAATGCTTCTGCATCTGTTTTACATAGAGTGCGACTGTGAGAGCGGACACTGTGATATGCACACGGGAGAGTGCCTGTCAGAGGCTGCAACAGTGAACCTGTGCAACATCAGTAAGTTGAGTTCTCAACAATAGCTGAAATATAGAATATAAAAAAAGGAAAAACAAAACCTGGTTTGTTTTTTCTGCCTCAAACTGTTTGAAACATCCCAAAACTCACGTTTCTTCTTGGGTTTTCAGAATGTGATGAGTGCATTTGGCATCTGATCGGGGACTTACGTGTGTCAAATAAGACACTGGATCAGCTGAAGGTTGGAGTGTTGAACATCTCCACTGGAGCTGCTGCTAACGACAGGCTCAAATTCTACAACTACACAGCACATCGATTGCAGGTACAACGCTTAAATAGAAGAGTTAAAGCTGCTTAATTCCGTATTTTGATATGAACAATGGATGGGTGTGCTTTGTTTTAGCTCCAATGCTCCACAACACTTTTTAATTGCTTTTAGCTGCTCATAGCTCGTTATTTTGATGTTATGACCAACATGTTTACTGTCTTGGTCATCTCACTCTCATCAGCAGAATGCAGCTGCTACCTGCCCAGCACTTAAAAATCAGCTTGTTAGATAATTAGAAGTAAAATAGCTTGCAGCTAAAGCTATAACGTCTAGTATAATTATTCTGTTGAACAAGTTCATGACAATGTTGCTCATTCCTGATTTGTCAGACCACAGTTTTCTCATGTGTTAACTTCACAAGATCATAACATTTTCAACATCTACTATCTTAATATGGAGTTGGAGTCAAAGTGTTTAAATTTAAAAACCATAACGTGAGTAGACATATGGTGATGCTGTCTAGATCAGGGAAACATGGCATGGCATTGGTTTGTGTTGTCTTTTTGCTTTGAATGTTTATGCAGCGTTGAGCTCATTAATGATCATGATATGTAATATGATGATTTCCAGGCTCAGTTTCAAGGCTGGAGAAACAAGTCATCTGCAATGAAGGCGCAGACTGGGGAGCTGGAGGAGGCCACAGACGCTGTGGTGTTAGAAATCAAACAGCTGGGAGAATCGGTCAGAATCAAAGTCATTCATTCACTTCATGTATACTTAGCATTTGAAAGTCCCCGGAAGACTTTAGAAGTTCAAGCCAATATATCAGTGCAGCAGCTGTTCCTACGTTGCTATACTTTATACAGACTATTAATAAATTATAGTAGGTGGATTTTGTTTACAATATATAAAGTAGAGTTATATCTGACTTAATTTACAAGACACTCAGGAGTCATAGTGCTGTCTTTAAAAGCCACTGATTTAGCCACTGATTAAAGCTACCAGCGGGCATTGATTAGTATGTGTTGTTTTGTTTTTCAGGAGCGTGTGGTGACGACTTTGTGGAAGAGGCTTGATAATGAAACGCTAGAGACCCTAACCCTGGCTGACCAGCTCAGTACAAACCTCACTGACCTCAACATTCGCATTGAAGGTACCTACATTTTGGCTGACTCACACTTTTGACTACCTAATGCACAAAATGGGTGCAAGTTGCACGCTGTAATTACTGTGTCCGTGTATGTTAATGGTTTTGCGTGTGTGTGTGCAGAGATGATCCAAGACTGGGAGCATTACAGTGTTCAGCAGGATGTGGACCCAGAGGTGGTCAGACGCAACACAGACAAGGCCCAGGTAATGTTGACCAGGATGAGGAAACTGGACCTGTCCCCACGAGAGCCTGTTGCCACCGACGAGTCGACTGAGGCCCATGACTGTGAGTACAGACAAGAAACATGAGAGGAGAAGAGAGAAAGAAGAAACATACACATACAGTATACAACATTACATGTTCTTACCCTTAATGATATTGCATGGCACTCCTGACATTGAATGCAACTAATTCACTTTTGACCATTGTATGGAAATTGAAGGTTAGGCAACAGTTAGAAGAACTGTAACCTCATGTTAAAAGTCCCCACATGTTCAGTAACTGTGTGCTGAACAGCAATTGGTGACTTTCAACCAATAATCAAATTGATCAATGAATCCAAAAGAATTATGGTAAATGACATGATAACAGTATACAAGAATTGTTATAAAGTAAGAAAACTGATGTTTTTTTAACATAAACATCTTTGGTGATGTTAGTAATTCTCCTCAGGGTGTTGATTAGAGAAATGTGTGTTATCTTTAAGCCCCAAAAAAGAATACATTTCTGACCAGCTACTGTGTTTTTCTTTAGTTTTAATATTAACAAATTCCAAAAACATCCAAGCATAATATACATTTTTCAGCAGAAGAGACCAACTGAGCCTTAACAGACCACTATGAACACCAACAATACTAAGTGAACGATTGCAGCTTTGTAGATTGTGCTAAATGCTACCATCAGAATGCAAACATTCTTAGAATAAAAATGTTAACATACTGATGTTCAGCATGAATTGTCCATTGTGGAAATGCTTAGTCGGCAAGCCATCATCTTGTAAGTTGTAAGTTTTTAAATCCATCGTTCTTGCTGCAGTTTTACTTCGTTGTCAGTCCAGGAATATCCATCACTCTTCTTCTGCAGGGTAGACAAAGCACTTCCTGTTTAAAACGCTATGCATATGATCAGTCAGAGTGAACAATCATGTGATACTTGTTTTCAAGTGTGTTAGCATGGACAGATATAATTTCATGTCGGAACGGAGAACATTATGTTTTAATATGTAAATGAAATGTTGGCTTTATGTTAGTGCTTTAGAATGCACTTGCTTTTAAGAACTATAAAAAAATATAAAAGATGTTTATTGGACCATTATTATTATTATTAATAAACCAAAGTTCTGACACACTGAGCTTCATCTGATGTACAACAGGCATTGCCTCACCTCCAATCCATGAAAGCCTGCTAAAAAATGTATTGCAATCAATGCAATACTTCTATTCTTCAATGCACACCTAGAGAGGGACCAGACATATTTAAATTACAAGCTCATCTCGATTTTCCTTCAGCAACAGTATAACAGGGCTGCCCATTGTGGCCTGAGATCCTATAGTAGCAAGTCACTCAAGTGTTAGACAAGTGACAATAGGTAATGTGTATCTGATTGTGTTGTCAGTGCTGAGGCGTATCCGTCAGTTGGAGAAGAAGCTGATGATCACAGAAGGCCGACTCTCCCCTGTCAGGGAGATCCTGTCCCGCTTCTCCACCAAGCTATTGGACGCTCAGACCTCTCTCCAGAAGGCAGCCGGCAACGTGCAGGACACGGAGGACATGAACAAAGCCAACGTCCTCAAATTCCAGAGGAGCGAGGTGAGCGTTCCCCTCGCATTCTGTTTGTCACTATAAATTAATTTGGAAGGAGAGGACCTTAGTCTGGTGCTAAATGCTGTGTGAGGGAGATCTGGCTGTAGTTTGCCAGGCAAGTCAGAGGAGCATATTCTATATGGTTCAGAACGGAAACACTAAACCATCTGTGGGAGTTACATTAGGAGGAGGCCCACAGTGGGGGATGAGAAATGCTGCAGTGCAATTTTTTTTCCCATGACAATATCCAGAGCTTGCACATGAACTTCAAGGCAGTAATATTCATCTGAAACGCAATCAGTTTCTCTTCTGCCAACTTTTGGAGAGTAACTCAAAACGTAGTCATGCATTTAAACCGCCCAGCAAAGAGTTTACTGTATATATGGTTGACAGGGGGATAGAGATGCGTATATGCAGATTTTTGTGATATTTACATACAACTTGGTAGGAAGATTTCCCTTATTGCTTAATTCATCCAGAGATACATACTGTTTTAAAGTTTAACTTTATCCCTAAATTCTGGTTGAAGTGCCTCTCACTGGAAATCCAATAAATGCCTTTTGAAAACCATGCTGGGAGCCATATTTGTTTGTTCATCAATAGCATCATATCCCCTTTGTGCATATATCAGAAGCCAGAAGCATCAAAACTGACTTTTCATCCAAACCAAACCAGAGGTAAAAGAGATGGAATATTGGACCGACATGTTATTGCTGATGAAATTTGACCAAAATTACTACAAATTATGTAAAACCTTCATATAAATATGGATTAATATCAATCTATGGATTAATAAATAAGTAGCAAATCTAATTTGAAGCTCATAGTGAACTGCAGTATCTGAGAGTTCAAGTAAGTTTATGTTCACAGTGCAGTGGGATGTAGAAATCATTGTCTGCCTTCTGGACAGGGAACATAATAAAACATCTAGACAGCTTGCAGCTGCCTTGCACAGTGTTTGGCAGTGATGTAAGTATACAGGGGTTTAAATAAAAAAATTACAAGAACAATAGTATCAGTTGTTTAGTTTATATGGTGTATTGAGATGTCATCATCATGGATTTGTTGAATTTCAACTGTGTAAAATCAAGTGGTTGGAATTTGGATCCAGGAAGTTGTAACCATGCCCTAGTTGACATTGTGGGTCTGCTGCACTGAACAGCCACAGCTGTGTCTGTGTGTGTGTGTGTGTGTGTGTGTGTGTGTGTGTGTGTGTGTGTGTGTGTGTGTGTGTGTGTGTGTGTGTGTGTGTGTGTGTGTGTGTGTGTGTGTGTGTGTGCGCGTGTGTGTGTGTGTTCACATGTTATCAGTAATGGGGATCTCCATGATCAGGTCTCCCATTCAATGCCATGAATGCTGCACTAACAAAACCCAGAGCGTCTCCTAATCTGGGGCTCTTCAGCACAAACTGGTTGACACCAGTTGCAGCCCCAGTTTGCTCACTGCTGAGTTACCTAAGCCAATCACACCATCTCAGCATTGTGCCATATTTAGTCATGCGGTGTGGGTAGTGTCAACTTCAATCGCAAACATCCAAATACCACAAATGTTAATCCACTTCCTGTACAGTATGTGAATTGATCATTGTGTTTTGTGTGATTTGAACTTTAAGATGTTAAGCATCACAAAGAACTGACACAGTGAACTGGGACACAAAGGATAACTAAGCACAGGTCCACTCTTTAGGACAGGTGCAGACAATTCTAACTGCAGGACAAAGACATGTTGGAAATCAGAATCAGCTAAGAATATGACTCTGGTGTAGTTGCATTCAGTTAACCTACAATTATGACCAGAGTACAATATTCCAGTGGTGAAGAATGCAAAGATGCTGATACAAATATGGATCGATAACATACAACAACAGACCAACCAAGTAAATGGCACACAAGGGAAGTGGCCTCAAAATAAAAAAGGAAATAAACTTGAGGAGTCAAACAACTGAAAGTCCAAACAAAGAATTCAAGAAGTCATCACTATTTAACAATATATTAAAACATATTAAAGTCTATATAGGATCAGATCTTAATATGTTCAATATCTGTTTTTGTCTCCTGGCATTGTGGCATTACTGGATTGTTGCCTGTGCAGAAAATAAGCAGGTGTGATGTTTAAACTTGAAGTCCAATATCTATTTGTTTAGTGGAGTCAAGAAGCCTTATTTGAGCATAGCACAAAATACATAACCATGAGTAAACTAGATCACACACCTTCTTCTTTGCACCACCATATTTCACATACATGAATTGAAAACAGATACATCCAGCTCATTATCTAGAGCCGCACCAATTGCACACAGTATTAGATATCACCTCTTGCGTGATTTCTGATATTCTGAGATCTCTCCTGAGACCCTTATCCAATCCACAGTTAACAGGTTCTCAAGTTTCAAAAAAATCTATTCTTCAGTTTTTGTGTAATCCTGCTAAAAGACACACAAACGGCCATGAATACACAACCTCTTTGGCGGAGGTAAAAATAATGTGGCTCATGTGATTCTGGTTCTATAGCTGTACTCTTTTAAAGATCACAAAGTAGATCCTGATCTCAAAGATTAAATGAGGCTGTATGTGTATGAATGACTACCCCGACTTAGGTTGTCACTATGACTCTGACATGCAACCAGCACTTTTCACAGAAATGGGTAGAAGGATGAAGGGTTCGAGCATATAACTACTGACACCACAAACTGTATTTAAGGATTATCTCCCTGTGCCACCAGGCGAAGCAGCTGCTGCTGACAGAGGACCACACTTCTGTCAATGACACACTGGAAGCAGCCAGAGTTACCATCGCTGACACGGAAAGGACTGTGGCTGAGGTGGATGCTATGGTGCAGGTGAGGCCTACATCACTGTGAGGACTGTGTTTACCTGAACCCATAAGGGTTAGGGTTATCTCAGGCCTTGCATTGGATTAATTAACTCCTGGGATTCAGCCTATGCCAGATTCTAAAGCTGGTCAATATGATTTGGAGGCAGTTTATGGATTGTCGTGATTGAATCAGCAGTGTCCTTCAGCAGTTCTCTGTTGGAAATTACAAGCATCCAGCAGTAACTATGTAAACTTTAAGTGTGTGTGTGTGTGTGTGTGTGTGTGTGTGTGTGTGTGTGTGTGTGTGTGTGTGTGTGTGTGTGTGTGTGTGTGTGTGTTTTCATGAGTTTAGGTAATCACAAAATAAATGATGATACTTGTGAGAACAACGCCTGTGCAGAGATGACTGATTACTGTCGCAAGTCAGTTAAATGCGTGTGTTCATTTGTCTGTACAGAATGTGACTGAGTACCATGCAGCGATCGATGGCGCCAGCCAAATGCTGAAAGAGAAGACGCAGAATCTCTCTCTGGCTGACAGAGATCTGGTTCAGAGGGCAGACGATCAAGCCAAGAAGCTGGAGGAACAGGCCAATGAACTGGAGGAGTAAGACATACTTTCATACACATTATCAAGCACATGCACATCAGCAAAATGTTCATCCTGTTTTCATCACTGAGCATTTAGCCGACTGATTCCTAGTTAAGATCTAATGAAATGAAGAATGAAATATTGTGTACTTTAACTTCTGGAAATGGATCAGGTGCCCACTTTAGTTTATAAAAAATAGTAGCCAAACAGGAGAATCAGAGTATTTGAAGGGAGCAGCAGCACATTAATAAACCTGTGGTGCACTAGTGTGTATTTCTGCAGATGGCATATGTAAGAATATATGTAAGATTCAAAATAAACTTCACTAACAAAGCTCTATGACATACAGAAGAAAGATGTCAAGCTTTGGTTTCACAAAGCACAGTATTTGTTAGTAGGACACATTGCGTGTTATTTTTTTGCAACAATAAAGACAAAATAAATAATGCAATTGCAATCCATATTGTGAAATAGCAGTTTAGTTTTGAGCCAGTGAGCCAACAACAACAATACTAAACAGAAGTAGCTTCATGGAAATTGCAATCATTAATTTTGTTATTATCAATTCGGCTTATGGTTCTGTTAGAGGTCAAATGTCTACAAAATGTCTACAAAATGTCTACAAAATGACATAACGTCATCAGTTTGTAATGCATAATGAGCAAGTAAACATATTACATACTCCCACATGCAGAGGTCACAGGGCAACATTAGCAGTCAAGTATTTGCCGCTGGAAACCAGGTTAATAGGAGTATTGAGCAAAGACGAAAAAACACTCAAATCGTCACAGTTGGAATGATGATTATCTGTGGGGCTGTTACTACGAGCAGCCCACTTAAAGGAAGACATTTGATTCATTGTAATAATTTTCTCAGATTCAATTAATGCATGTTTTATGTGATGTCCTGGTGCAATGTAGACTCATGGAATAAGATGGTAAATGATTACCCCCCTATCTCATCCAGGGATCTGAGAGCGAGCGATGCCAACGGCTTTGTACAGAGAGCCATAAGTGCTGCCAACGTCTACAACAACATTGTGAAATACATTGACGATGCAAATATCACCTCACTCACCACCTTCAACTTATCACAAAGAGCTGAAGACGTAGGTTAAATTGCAGAGCAATGCAACATCAATCTGCTATAATTTAAAACTGATACAATACAAGGTTTCACCTTGTGTGTTCTGTGTTTAAGGTTGTCGCAGGGATCAACACTCAGCTCGGACTCCTTGTAACACAGAGCGACAATGTTTTCAAGGAATCTGTGTCATTACACTCAGAACAATCTGGTATGGTATGCTTTATTTACAGATATAATTATAGTCGAAGTCCCAATTGGATGTCATTTACAATTTGTTTTCTTTGACAGAGGTTGAAACTGAGGTGATTGACAAGCTAAAATACATTGAGGAGACCAAAGAGACCATGGATAAGAACGCCAAGAAGCTTGCAGACATAGTGCAAGATATCGGTGGAATTCAGAGAGGTAAAAATATTACCTTGGTTGTTTTAAAGTTAATTGTATTAACTGTGTGTCCTGTTTTAAAAAGTAGCTTGCCAGTGGGAGAAAGTAACCAGCTGACACAGTCTGAGTTCTGCACAGTTGAATGATAACCCACTTTTCATCATCAACTACATGTCGAAAACCCTGTAATACTATTTCAGAATGTACGCTCTTTCATCCTCTGCATCCATTTCCAGACGGAACACCACAGCGGCTGGAGTTCACCCTAGAGGTGGCCGAGGGGTCACTCAACCACTCAGCAGAGGTCCTTCAAACCATCACGCCCATAAGCAGCAAGGTTGAGGAATGGGCCAAAAACATGAGAAACAATGAATACTCTGCATCTGCTTATGAAGAGGCCGTTTCCTCTGCTGGAGAAACAGGTATCAGACTCAGGCCAACACACATGTATCTTGAATGCTGCAATGATTATCAGCAGGCAATTAGTATTAAACCATTCATCATGTCAACCCTGCTAACCATTCAATCTACTGCACTGATGGTCTCTTAGTATTAGCATCATTCCTAAGACCTCTCTTTCTGTTGAACTGTTTTGCAGTGGAGACCCTGAACGTGCTCGTTCCCGAGCTGCTGAACAAACTGAGGGTGGTTGAGGAGAAGAAGCCTGTCAACAACGTGACCACCAATATCATGAGGATCAGAGAGCTCATAGCCCAGGCCAGGAGCGTGGCCAAGAAAGTCAGTTGACTGTAAACATGGTTAAAGTGCAGTAGAACTAGGAGACACATGCTTAATTTTACTGTTCACCTCATGTTGATATCTGTTTTCTTTTTTTCCTAAACAATCATCAACCCCATTAAAATACAGGCCTGTTAATCATAGCAAGATGCTAACAGCGATGCAATTCACTCAATTTCAATGACGAAACAACGTCTCACCCAGTATTGAGCTCACCGTAAGTTACTGGTCTCTGTGGTTTGATTTCAATCCCAGGTCCAAGTGTCCATGAAGTTCAACGGCCAGTCCTCGGTGGAGGTCCACCCTCCCAGTAATGTGGAAGAACTGAAGACAGTGACAACAATCAGCTTGTTCATGAGAGTGGACCCTGACAAGGATCCCATTGAGGACCGTTTCATCCTTTACCTGGGAGACAGACATGTGAGGATAGAATTAGTTGTTCCTTAGTGAATTAACAATGCTTAACAGGAAGAATGCTAAGCAACAGCAAGTAAACTGCATGTACTTGATGTTATTTTGCCAACTGCTTAACTACCAACTGCTTAATGTAGTGGCTGGGTATGTGACCCACAGCCGTTGCTAAGACTTTACAGGCCTGCACACAGTGGCTGAGGTCAATGATGAGATGCAGGGAGCAGCTTGTGGATATGAATAGTTTGTTGTGTTCGTGGGAGCAGGAATAACAGCCTTTGAAAATGCACAGTTGCCCCATTCAAAAGGTCTCCAAGAGACGCCTGTGACAATGCTGCATGTGAGTAGCTTCAAAGTTAGAGTTCATTTACATAAATACCGTTAGCCCGCCCACCGGGGGGGGCACAGAAAGAGAGCAGCTACACAATGTGAGGCCTCTGTGTTATGCACCATTTTACCTTGGCGATGTTACTGCCACTGAACTGTACTACATGCAATGGTGTTGGTCTACAGCTTTTCTGAGTTGACTGCATTTCGGGGAAGACCAAGGTTAACCTGGAGAAAAAGCAGTGGTGATAAGTTATAGGGGGAGGGGGGCAGGGCTTCATAGAGCTGCTGTGCAATGCAAAGCCTGCAGCAAAAATGTTGCCTCATTGTGTTGTCTAAATGACTCTGGCAACTCTCATACCGTTTGCATTTTTCAGAGGGATGTTTTGGGTCTTACACCCCGTCACAGTTACTCTGTGCCGACACTTTAAAACAGCAAGCAGGGGAAGCAATACAAGTTATTACTTCTTCCACATCCAGTTAGTTGTCTCTGGTTCTCAAACCTCTTGTTATGAGAAACAGAGTTTACGCGTCCTCATCACTTGCCGGCTGCTGAATCTGTATGTCTATATGTTTTTAGAAGGAAATTAACCAAATAAAAATGTAATACAACTTATATTGCATGCTCACAGGCACTTTTGGTCTACTGGGAGTATTGTACGACTAAATTATTATTGTTATATGATTAAATTATGTTAAACATGTTTATACAGGCTTTTTTGTCTCAGGATATAAGATGAGGTGTGTCATAATAACCAGCCACCACTGTTGTAAACTAAAAAAAGGCCATGTTGGGAAAACTCACTCTGTTGTTTTCTGGTGATTATTCCCTCAGGGTAAGAAAGACTACATGGGTCTGGCTATCAAGAACGACAACCTGGTGTACGTGTACAACCTCGGGGGTGAAGATGTTGAGATCCCGCTGAGTTCAAAGCCTGTCAGCCAATGGCCTGCAGTCTTCAACTACATCAAAGTAGAGAGGTATTGTAAATGGGCAATTGAAACATCCACTATGTGCAGTAAGCACTTGTACAAACAGATCTATTGGCCCTTACAAATGATTTTACTTACATGTCAGATTCCCTTGTTTAATCTGAGTGAAGCTGAAATTTAAAACTGTTACTGCAAACCAACAAATGTATAATTAAGATAAACTACTTTTAGAAACCCTGTGATTTACTGGCCACTAGTAGCACTGTAATGTTTTTTTAAGCAATAACTTTTAAGTGTTCAACAAATTAATTTTGGTTGACAAATGTGTGTGTCTCTTAGTGTTAAAATTACTTTTGTTACCTTTGCATCTTTGTGATTTCTGCCTGAAGACTAGGCAGACATGGAAAAGTCTTTCTGACCGTCCCCAGTCAGAGCTCCACAGACGAGCAGAAGTTCATCCAGAAAGGCGAAGCTCCAGGCACAGACTCAATGTTCGACATTGAGCCCAAGGATATAGTGTTCTTTGTTGGTGGTGTCCCACCAGATGTCAAGGTAATATATTAAAAAAATGCCCTTAATACAAATAAATATTTATTTATCCATTAGGTTCTTTTTACATGTGACTGTGTTGTTGTAATTGTTTTCCACCTAGCTTCCTCCTCCTCTGAGTCTCGCTCCTTTTGTGGGCTGCATCGAGTTGGCCTCGCTCAACAATGATGTGATCAGTTTGTACAATTTCAAGAAGACTCAAAAAAAGGATGAGGTGACATCATCACCATGCCCCAGGTACACATCTGCATGTCTGGATTAAGTCCACATTCTCCATTCTCTCAAAAGACAATCCACAGAGCAGACTAAAGAATATCTGCCTGTGGCTCATGCTTGTCAATCCGTACAAATGATCACATTACAATCAGCAGGATAATTTGGCTACAGTTTGTTGTGCTTTTGAGATGTATTATTTCATTTGTGACTTTGGTATTGTTCTTTGGTGGATCACATTTCCATCACATTTCTCGTTTTTTCTCTTAGGTACAAGTTGGCATTCTCACAGAGTCGCATCGCCAGCTATCTATTTGATGGAACAGGCTACGCTCTGATCAACAATATTGAGAGGAGGGGCAAATTTGGTGTTGTTACGAGATTTGATATTGCAGTGCGAACAGTTGCAAACAATGGCGTCCTTTTCCTTATGGTCAATGAGGTAAGTCCAAAGACTGTAGTCCCCCTTTAAGACTCTGACATCTTGAAATGTGTTTTAAGACAGGGATTCGCCCTATACAGCAATTTGTGTGGTATTATATAACATTTCTTTCACGTACTATAATGGTTTGAGTAGAAACACGTTTAATTATACACTGCAATAAATTATTATGCATTTATTTTCTACTTTTTGCAGGACAAATACTTCCTTTTGGAAATGAAGAATGGCTTTCTGCGACTAATGTATGACTTCAGCTTCACCAATGGACCAAGGGTTTTGGAGGATAATTTACCAAAACTGCAAATAAATGACGCACGATACCATGAGGTACATTTTACATTTGTAATTTAGTTGGCTGAACATGCATGAGTTATGTTTTGCTGTAACTGTTGGTGTTTGTGCACAGTTGTCAGTAATCTACCATCAGTCAAAGAAGGTGATCTTGCTCGTGGACAAAAGCCATGTTAAATCGTTGGAGAATCCAAAAACCACACTGCCCTTCAAGGATATATACATCGGTGGGGCTCCATCAAGCATCCTCAAATCCAGGTGAGCAAAAATAAAATGGCATTAGAGAGAAACTGATTTTATTTCTGAAAGTCTGAAGATAATTCATGTTTCTACATCAGTCATTACTCTCCCTGTAGCTCTGTTTTGGTCTTCATTAACTCTAGTTATGCCTCCATCTACAGTTGTGAATAGAGTTTCAGTTTCTCCGTACTTCTTCGTACTGCACAGACTTCCTCCCTTTCTCTTGAACATAATATCTGAGAAATGGTCAGATTTGGCCCAAAGTTTGATTTTGTCTCAAGGATGAACTGATTACATTTTGGCAAAAAAGTGGACGTCTCAATGACCTCACAAAACAAGTTTTTTGTCATGACAAAGGTCCAATAGGACCTTAAAAGCTAAAAGGTGAACATCACTGTGACATCATAATGGTCTCCCAAAACACTTTCTCTCTATTGTTTATTATTTCATATACCTCACGTGCAGACATTTTTGCAATAACTCCTACAACTTTCCTGGTTGGTGGAGCCAAACAACCGCAAAGCAGTAACTACAGTTAAAGTCATAACTCAGGAACAGGCAGACATTGTCACTTTTATGTCCTGCATATTGACGTCTTGTTTTGAGCATCATAGAGATTCTCCACTTATTGGTGAACATACTGTGTGCATATCATCCCAGACCAGAGCTGTCGGCTGTAGTTGGCCTTAAAGGCTGTGTGAAAGGTTTCCAGTTCCAGAAAAAAGACTTCAACCTGCTCGAGGAGCCTGGAACCATTGGCATCAGCAGTGGCTGCCCAGAGGAGTCCTTTGTAAGTGCTCCTTCACATCTCCTTCTCACTTTGTCACTGATGATGCACTGTTTATGTCCCTCTTGAGTCAGTACCTCATAGATCGACACACATCTGCACCCACACTAGCTTTCACTGTCAGGGTGAGAGAAAATAGGTGCCCTACAGCTTTGTTTTGAGTTTGTCAAATCCTATCTTTAGGCTGCATGGTAAGTGAAAGCTTTTGGGTGATGAAAGTTACATGTGTTTTGTATCATGATAGATGTCTCATAAAGCCTATTTCACTGGAGAGAGCTACCTGGGATCCACAGGAAAGATTTCACCCTGTGACAGCTTTGAGGGAGGACTCAACTTCAGAACACTTCAGCCCAGCGGACTCCTGTTCTACCACAGTGAAGGGGTACACACAAGTCCATGTTTGTATTGTGAATCTGTTAGTTGAGGACAATTTCATTTTTGGATGGTTTCTATTGGTCTAAGAATGCTGTGATGGAGAACAGGACTTTTTCTTTTTAAGACCTTCTTGTGCTGCTGAATGACAAATATGTTCCATAGTATCTAAATTATGACTACTTTTATTTTCTCCTTCTACAGTCTGATGAGTTCAGCATCTCCCTGGAGAACGGAGCAGTGGTGATGAACACCAGAGGCACAAGAGTAAAATCCCACAAGAAACAATACAGTGACGGAAGGACACACTTCTTAGTGGCCTCAGTGAACAATCAGAAGTAAGTGTTTGACTGAGCAGCTGCAGAATCCATCAGCAGTTGTTCAGCCCCCATTTGCATCGTATTTCCACATTACTATATGAAGTTAAGTCATCAGACTTTTATTCATTTTCCAGTACTATTGGTTTATTTTTCTTGTGTTGTCCCGTCAATGTTTCATTTATATTATTGTTTATGTCATTTTTGTGGCATGGCAATTCTCATATTAATCGAATTGCTGGATTGCTTAACTACAGGGTATTTTAATGACAAGCTTTCACGTGATCATAGACACTTTCAGATCTTGTTAATCAGGTACATTGCTTCTAGTTTCATTCCAACCCTACCAGTGTGTAGGTTAGATCACAATTACATTAACAATGGATGTGGTGCAACCCATGAGTATTGTGTAACCATACAATAATGTAATAACGGTTACTGACTCCTCAGTTGTCAGAATGTCAACATGTTGATGGGTAGCTGTGATCCCTTTGCAAGGTCTCTAGCCTTGGTGTGTAGACTAAAGCAAGCCATTAGAAAATTTGGATCAGAACCGATAATTGGTTGACTGGTATAACTGTGAACTTTAGGTATTCTCTGTTGGTGGATGACAAAGACAAGCAGGAGAAGAACCGTCCATCATCAGCCACAAGACCCTCATCAGGCTCTGCTGTAAAGACCTTCTACTACGGAGGGTCTCCAAGCAGCAGCTTCAAGAACTTCACAGGCTGCATCAGTTATGCCTACATCAACAGGTAAATCACTACAGCTGAGAGTATGATTGGAAGGAACATATTTATTCTTCTCTTTATAATAGGCAAACTGCCCCCTTCATATCCCTCCAGTCTGTAACAGGGAATATTTAAATCTAGTCGCTGCTTATGTTCTGAGGATGTCACTCTCAAATAAAATAGGTTAAGGCGAACATGGTCTGATTCAATGAAGACATGATAGCATACTGAGAATATCTATAACTTGTACATTGCACTCTTGTACTCATGCACTCACACTCCTTCTGTCTGTGTTTCTGTAGACAAGACCGGGACATTGAGCCAGAGGACTTCCAGCGGTACACAGAGAAGGTGCAGACCTCCCTGCAGGACTGTCCAGTCCAGCGCCCCCCTGCTGCTCTGCTGTCAAGGCAGAGGGAAAACATCTCCAGGGCAATACATGGCCAGTCGCAGAAGGTATAAATGAAAGATTGCCTTCCATTAAGATTTGCTTTTTGAGGATGTATGCTTTTCGTTTGGTTGTAAATATTTGCGCCATGCTGACATTTAGTAAACTCTTAAAGGTTACCAGGGATAAGTCCAGCCTCCCTCTAGGCCTGATGGAACTGAAGAGTGATGACCAGGAGCCATCTGAGCTGAAAATTGAGCCCTGCTACCTCCCCTCAAGTCCCAGAGCGTCTCACCAAGCCTTCCACTACGGTGGCATCGCCAACAGCAGACAGCACTTCACAGATCTCCCAGACTCCTTTTCAGAGAGGTACATGTAGCAGACCTATAAGACTAAGAGTCTTTCAAGGATATCTGTATGTCTACACGCATGACTAAATGCACCTTTCACCTACCAGGTCCCACTTCTCCTTGTCCCTGAAGACTTACTCATCCTTTGGGCTCATCTTTTATGTATCTGATGTCCAAGAGGACAATTTCATGGCTCTCTTCTTGGCCCAAGGGAAGCTGGTATATACCTTCAATGCAGCAGTGCAGAGAGTCAAAATCAAGAGTGAGGAGAAATACAATGATGGTGCATGGCACAATGTAAGTGTATGAAGGTATTCCATGACAGTAATGAATCTGTGGTTGTGCAAGTGCTTGTTTAGTTATGTGGCAAGATAAGCAGTGACGACCTTCTCTTTTCTCCCACTGAAGGTTATTTTTATCCGTGATGGGAGTGTGGGGCGTTTAATAATTGATGGGCTCACAGTCCTGGAGGACAGAGTACAGGAAAGCAACATCTCCTGGCATGTCAACAGTCCCCTCTATTTCGGAGGAGTTCCTCCTGGGAGAGCTTTGAAGAATGTTCAGGTATGGGTAAAAGCTGATTGGGTTTAAAGTTTTAAAATTTAAAACAGACGCAGCAGGGATCACTTGAATCACATGAACATTATATCAAATATCTGTTATTAAGAGCCCCTTTGGCATCTGCTGGAAAACACACAATATAGTAACTCCGCTTTTCAAACTGACATGAGGAAATCACCACTGCTACACTTTCCCCTAGAATTACCATCCTGATTTTTAAAGATGGATGAAGACGTTTTTCTTTCAACTGACAGATTAACACTGAATAAAAAAAAACAGCAGATCTCTTTAACATGACAAGGTAGGGTGTTAACCTTGGCGATGATATGTGCTCTCTAGTTACGACAACAAAAGGGGTTATGTTTTCATTACAGTTTATCTGTTTGTTTGTTTGTTAGAATGATTAAGCAAAAACTACTAAACTATTTCCATTAATCTCATGGAAGGGCAACCCATTACATTTTTAGTGGGTCCATATAAATTGACAAATCCAAGATTTTTATTTAACATGGCAATAGGGAGTTAGCTTTCTGAGTACCCTGCTAGTTGCTTATGATCTCACTTTAATTTCTATACTGCCCTATATTCTCTTTGTTTCTACATATGATATAAGTTTCCTTGCACTTCTCTTTAGAGAAACTCTGCATACAGCTTCACCGGCTGTTTGAAGAACCTTCAGCTGGATGGAGGGTGGCGGCCCTCTGTGACAGAGACGTTTGGTGTCACTCCTTGCTTTGACGGACTCTCTGAGGCAGGAACATACTTCTCAGAGGAAGGAGGATACATTGTGCTAGGTCAGTGTCTAGTCGGTCAGTGTCTAGTCGGCTCAGTGTCTAGTCGGCCCAGGATTACCAAGCTCAGATTGGAGTTTGGTAATCCTCAAGCTCCAATCTGAAAGGAATTGAATACTACTCTCAAATCGTACATTTTCTAAGTGTCAGTTTGGTTGAGGATGGGGGGTGGCGAGGTAAAGCTGTGAGGAACTTAGGACTGGAGCTGTGGCTTTGGAATTTAAGTAAGTAATTTAACATAATAATATTGTTAATACTAATAATAATTACTTTTTAACATAAGTATCAATGTGCTTTACAAAAAAATATAATAAATATAATAAAAATATAAACCAAATATCAACATTACTAAGAGATAACGAAAGCAATAGACATCACATGATAAAAGCTATTTTATTAAGATATGTCTGCAGCATGCACGGCAGAGAAACATGGCGGATTAATCCAGTAAAAAGGTGGGTTCCAGAATGGATACAGTACCGTGAGCTCACTTCATCTTGTCCTGTCTGCTTCTCTCTCAGATGACTCTTTTAACCTGGGGATGAAGTTTGAGCTGGTGATGGAGGTGCGCCCCCGTGTTGCGTCTGCGGTGCTAATGCATTTGTTCACATCCGATGGCTTTATTACCATGTACACTCATCAAGGAGCCGTAAGTTATTTGCACAGTTATACAGAAAACTGCACACACAATGTATCGTTTTTCAAAGCATGGAAACAATTTTCATGTTTTTTACAGGTTGAGGTTCTTGTGAACGATGGAGCCCATGAGTTCTCCACAAAGGTGTCTCCAGAACAAGGTCTTTGTTCTGGCAACTGGCACAGAATTATAGGTGAGAATCTTCTTTTTGACCCTAAAAATAATAAATAATGAATCCTTATACTGAACTCTATAGCCTCTTTAAAGAGTGTTTAAGGGCACTTAGCTTTTCACTCTCACTTGCTTGTGCTTTTTGCTTAATAGATACTTTGTTGTGATTAATTTAATTATTCATGTGACTACCGGGTTCATACAACTAATTTATCAAATTAGTTTTGAAAATTGGAAGAGTAATAATGCAAATTAAATCATATCCAGTGTGGAATAATATAAATCCCTTCAAGTTCAAATTCTGTGGCTGATTCAGAATAATTCTATTCATCACATCAAGGCAACATTCGGTGAAGGGAGTCATTTGAAATATTTTCGTCTACAATAGAAAGTAATTTGACAGAAAGAATATAGAAGTACGTGTTTCCATTTGATGCCACCTTTATGCTGCTTTTTATTTTTCCATCTTCTCTTCTGCTTTTCAAAAGAAAACAATTGTACTTTTTGCTCTTTACTTTGCAGCCACAGTTGTACTGTGGTTGCAATTCCTCTTCATATAAGAGCAAGTCAGCGCTGGTCTGTAAATTGAATCCAGCATCTGCAGATGGACTCACAAATGTCTTATCACATACATGAGATCTGCAAATGAGCACAGAGACAAGCAAATGTGAGCATTTTATACCTGCTGGTTGAGTCAGGACTTTGGCTTGGTTGAATATTTTTACTGGGAGACATTGGTAACCCCAACCCTTTCTTGAGTAAAGTATCTGAAAAATGTGATCACCACTGGAAATAAACAAGATAGTCACAGCACTTTGGCTTCAATAGAGAAACAGCCAGTCTGTACCACAGATTAAAGATACTGAGGAGCTCTTTGACTAAGCTATTGCATCTTTTCTGTATATCCAGTGATCCGAGATGCCAATGTTGTCCAGCTGGATGTGGACTCAGAGATCAGCCATGTGGTGGGACCTCTGAATGGCAGCTCCACGGACATTACAAAGCCAGTGTTCATAGGTGGAGCTCCAGGTGAGTAAAGAGCATAACATCTTCTGATTTCTACTTTTTCATTTTAGTACCTGCTGACACTCTCTGTCATTTCAGATCTGTTCCTTCCAGAGAGCCTTCCCACCAGAAAGCCCTACATTGGCTGCATGAGGAACTTGACCATCAACAACCGCCCAGTGAGCTTGAGCAAAGCTGCCGTGGTCAGTGGAGCTGTCAGCGTGGGAACCTGCCCAGCAGCATAAAAGATAACATTGTCAATGCCATCAGTATCCCCAGTAGAGCAATGACCAAACACATTAAACAAGTCTCTTTCTGTTAAACATAACCATTAAGACAAGTACTGTCATTCTTTTCAGTCTGTCAGATTTTTTTCTTTGTGTATGTCTTGAATTTGTTTATACAGGGAATTGTCCCACTTATGACCAAATCCTCCAAATGTAATCATGGAAGAACAACATCCATAAATCGGTCATCTCTGTAGGATCAGGATCAGAACCTTCCTCAGTGATCCACTGTGTGTCCATGATTTTGACTTTTATTGTTTTTACAGTCTGAAAGACACATTTGATGATGTGACATTTTATGGTCGACGACCATACTTTATAATTGGCACATTTTTATACGAGCTAAAAACCTTCACATTTTTAAGTTTTATCTCTGATTGAATAAATAATGTGTAACATCCAAGCTTTGGCTTCTTCCCTGTTTATTTTTAAAGTATTAGAAGTCTGCTAGTTTGTGTTTGTTGTTTCTCATAAAATGAAAGCATGAAGTTTTGTCTGTGTGAGTTAGCAGCCTTCATTGAACACTTATATTATGTAGTTAAACATAGTAGTGAATAAGTATCCATGCTCATCCATTCATCGGTTTATAGCTATTGTATTAAAATCGTAATACAAACACTAGACATTCTTTTTTTAATGAGTATATTTCACTGCCTTTTCTTAATATGTTTGCAATACACATAGTTGTTTAAAACCTCTGACCAACCGTCAACCTCTTATTAAATGGATCTGAAAAATGCAATGTATGCAGACGCAAACAGTCACAAAACAATAAAGGGTTTTGAGTATCTTATACTGTATATAATGTATATATATCAATCAAATTTATTTGTATAGCCCATATTCACAAATTACAATTCATCTCATAGGGCTTTAACAGGGTGTGACATCCTCTGTCCTTAACCCTCAGCAAGAGTAAGGAAAAACTACAAAAAAACCCTTTTAACAGGGTAAAAATATGTAGAAACCTCAGAGAGAGCCACATGTGAGGGATCCCTCTCCCAGGACGGACAGAAGTGCAATAGATGCCACGTGCAGGAGAACATCATCAATAATCAAAGTCTCTAGCAGCATTGATGAAGCACAGTCCATGCTCAGCAACCATCTAGACCACGATCCACCATCCAGACCAGACGCCACTTCAGTCCTCAGTCACCGTCCACCGCCGCCCACCAGGAGGACCCATCACAAGCCACCACTGCGGTCCTGGTCCACCGCCCGTGCCCAATGCCAACGCGACACAGGGTCCGCCACCAGCACCACGATCAGCCCACATGACTCAGAATCCGCCACACTGGATCCAACACCGCGACCCCCGGTGCGCGATCCACAAACCGCAATCCATGGTGCGGCCACAGAGGCCCTGGATCTGCGGGTGATAAAGCAAAGGGATTCCGGGGAAGGGGGATAGGGATGGAGAAGAGGAAGGAGAAGCTGGAAAGAGAAGCTCCGTGTGTCATGTGTCATAAAATAGAACAAGTAACGTTCTGGCGCACTAATTAGCTCTAACTATAAGCTTTATCAAAAAGAAAGGTTTTGAGCCTACTTTTAAACGAACAGATGGTGACTGCCTCCCGAACTGAAAGTGGTAGATTATTCCACAGCCGAGGGGCTTGATGGCTAAAAGCTCTGGCTCCTACTCTACTTTTAGAGAATTTAGGGACGACAAGTAGGCTTGAATTCTGGGAGCGGAGTGCTCTAGTGGGTTTATAAGGTATTAACAGCTCTTTAAGGTATAAAGGCGCTATATTATTAAGGGCCTTGAAGGTGAGGAGGAGAATTTTAAATTCTATTCTAGATTTAACTGGAAGCCAGTGTAGCGATGCTAATATTGGAGAAATGTGCTCTCTTCTCTTTGTTCTCGTCAGGACACGTGCTGCAGCATTTTGGACAAGCTGTAGAGTCTTTAACGACTTCCTGCTGGAGCCTGATAATAATGAATTACAATAGTCCAGTCTCGATGTAACAAAGGCGTGGACTAGTTTTTCTGCATCTTTTTGTGAAAGGACATGTCTAATTTTTGAAATATTACGCAAGTGGAAAAAAGCGGTCCTAGAAATTTGTTTTAAGTGACTATTAAAGGATAAATCAGGATCGAAGATCACTCCCAAGTTCCTGACTGTTTCATTGGAAGCAAGGGCAATGTCGTCTAGCGCAGCTATATCATTAGATAATGCATCTCTAAGGTGTTTGGGGCCAAGTATTATAACCTCTGTTTTGTCTGAGTTTAATAAGAGAAAATTGCGGGTCATCCAGGTTTTTATGTCCTTGAGACATGTTCGAAGTTTAGTTAATTGATTACTTTGTTCAGGTTTTATTGACAAATATAACTGGGTGTCATCCGCATAGCAGTGGAAATTTACCGAGTGTGTCCTGATAATGTTTCCTAGTGGAAGCATATATAATGAGAATAAAATTGGGCCGAGCACAGAGCCCTGTGGAACACCATGATTAATTATGTATGTATATATATATGTATATATATATACATATATATATAAACAATCTTACCACAGGCATCTCACAGGACAAATACTACATATTTCTTACAGCTTCAAACTAATTGGTCAATGTCCCTGATCGTTAAATAATGTAGGCTACAAAATCCCCTGAAACAAGTACTTTTCATACATCTCGTTCTGTGTGGACAGCATCATCCCCACCTAAATTGTCACAATCAAAAGGAGATCATTAACAGGAAGATATGAGTCTTCACCAAAGAGGTCAAACGTGCCATCAAATCTGCCAATAGGAAGAACAAATAAAAAGTGGAGGAAGAAGTCACATAGGGGATCCTCCGCTCAGCTTGGCAGGGCCTGAAGAACATGGCTTCCGTGAATACTGCTGTTGTTGTACAACCTACTGTGGTAGTATCTGGGAAGTGTTTTGTATTTAAATTCCTATGTGCTCTTCTCATTCCTTTTGCCTTTTTGCTCCTTGGCAGATTGCTTTCCCCCTGCATGCCTCATAACCATTGACCACCGGCCTTCTGCTGTTCCAAGCTGCTCACCTTCCCACGCCTTGACTCTCCACCATCTTCTCCCTTTTCCATGCTTTAACAAGCCTGCTCCTGCTCCCACGCCTCAGGATCATCTCCCCCATCCTTCATCCATAATCAATACCCCTTTTCTCAATAAAACCTCTTCAAAACCTTCTACCCCTGTGTCTGTGTCTGTTACAGTGTTCGTAAAAAGGTTAAGCTTTACAGGGTTGAACAGTGCATTACCTATACTAGGATAACATAACACAGGAAATCTGACTTTTACAATAATCAAGAGGGAGCTTGATCATTTTATGCTCTACTGTCCAAAATAAGAAGCTCAGAGAACTAATACTGAACCTTATTTCAGTATCTCAGAGGAACCAATTTGATGGACAATATTAATTTATTTTCCTTTTTATTTGTTATTTTACTTACATACTGTATAAATGATAACAATGAGTGAATATAATTAGGTTCCAGATCCACACTCCATACCAGTTGGTGGCAGTAATGCACCATAACGTTGTTTGTTCACCGCCATAAAACAGCAGAAAGAAAAAAAGATCAAGGCGTTGCCCTGGCAACCTCTCCAATATGCCAGTTTCCAATACACGTCATCAGCAGCCGACCAAACACAGCTGAGGCGCGCGTTTAAAGAAACATTCAAAAGGTTTTGTCAACCTTCGTGACGGGCGGTTCTGGATAAATGTGAACATGAAGTATTGAGGCGTGAAGGTGTGTGGCCGTGTGTGTGCGCTGCTGCCATGACACAGTCAATCGTTGTCCAGGGTGAGTAAGACACTCCGAGCTAGCTCAGCTAGCTGTCAGCTAGCTGCTGTGTGCTGGTCGATGGAGCAAATGCCCTGTTCGTTCGCTTGGTTCACGGCTCATTTGACGAATCCTTTCCCTAACAAGTGACACTCGTGCTCTTCAGTTGGACAGTGCGGGAACCAGGTTGGCTGCAGGTTCTGGGATCTAGCTCTGCGAGAACATGCTCACGTCAACAAGGTTCGTGCAAATACACACAACAGAACTCAGTGACAACTCAGTGAGGGACACAAGACACCACAGACAGCTCACACTGTATCCGTTACTCTGTATTTGAGAAGACGGGTTACACTAGGGCAGGGGTAGGCAACCTTTACTATCGAAAGAGCCAATTTGCCCCTGCTTCCCCCAAATTAAATCTGTCTGGAGCCGCAAAACATATTTGATAACACAGCTTATAAAGTTATATCTATAGTTATACAATATATAAAAAAAACTGTAGTTTGTTGCATTTATTAAATTATAGAACGACAATAAAAAAAACTTGACAATTTATTGCTATTTTTACCTGTTACAACAAAGGAAAACACTAAACTCTTATGAAAAGGAGTACAAAATGCATTGGCATGTGTAGGCCTACTTTGATTGTTTTTGCCCACCATCTGGGAACACACACACTGCTCCACCAGATGGCGCTGTTGTTTAGAAAGCTCAATACATCTGTACTTTGTGGCAAAACTCAAAATGCATTTCCATAGTATATCGTACTGGTCTATATAGGCCTACTGCTTATAATAATCAGCTACCTCTATTTTTGTGACAGTGACATGACGTCATACAAAATTGCCCCACCAGAAATTTCAGGCTAAAATCGCCACTACACACACACACACACACACGCACACGCACACACACACACACACACACACACACACACACACACACACACACACACACACACACACACATACACAAACACACACATCAATCACATGGTTTTATATGTTGGAGGTTCACCAACATGTATGATATAAGTTTTTCTACCTGATTCAATTTTTTGACACAACAGTTCAAAGCAAGAAAATTTACTTTTACATGCAAAAAACACATTTGTGTGAAAAACCTTCCTTTCCACAGCACCAACACCAACTTCTCCTTCATGACAAGGGTTGTTTAAGATTCGCCAGTAAACCGAAAGAAGTACAAGAAGAATGTTTCCAGCATGTTTTCTCTTCAGGGATGTTGTTCCGCTGTTCCATGTGAAATCAGCTTGGTACATTTTGCAGCGTCTCTTAAGACTTTATTGTCAAGTCTACCCGCAGTTTGGCGACTAGTCTCAGCTTTATCGTTAGCTGTGCTTGCAATGACATTTTTCAGTCATTGACTTCAGAGAGAAGATGTTGTTGTCACATGACCCACACAAGAGAAGGAGGGGTGTGTGCGAACAGTGTGTGCCGTACATTCCAACAGACCCAAATGAATGATTACTCAATTAGGTGTCAACTTATCGATTATAATCAATCAAATCGGCTGGTTGTTGCAGTCCTAGTTTTAATCAATAAAAACAACTCTGCACACCTTCACTAATAGCTACAAAGCCTAATTTGGTCTGAATACAGCCCTCTCCGCTCAACTTTCCATTTATAATAAAATGAGGGTCTTCAAATCCTCAGATGTAGGGAGAACAGGGAGACTTCTGAGTTGGTTGGCACAGCCTACAGACCTGTGGGCCTTCTCCTCATACCTGCTGCATCTATGTCTATCGGAGCTCTTTTAGCAAGGCAGTCCATGAGGTAGGATACTGGAAAAAACCTAGCTCCGGAAGTGTCACTCAATCTGGAGCCCATAGGACCTTTTACGGTGCTCGAGAGGAGAATGAGTCGTTTGGGGACATTTTCAGAAAGATGAAGCAAACATAAGAGAGAGAGCGACATTTTTGGGGATCTGCTAAGATCTTTAAAAACCATGAAAGGTTATTTTGCATGATATGGATAGGCCATGGAAGCCTATTTTTTTTTTGTATTATTCTTTATAGACAGAAATGCATCACCCCCAACAATGTCTAAGCACATTCCTAACAACCTTCTCTGTTTCCTATGCAGATGGGAGAGTACGATGAGGCTCTCGGTAGCTTTTTCCGGAATGTGGACTCAAGGTAATCGCAACAGTTACGGTTACATGTGTTAGGGCAGTGTCTGCCAGAGTGGTCTTAACGTAATCCTTTTCTTACTGGCTTTTCCAGAAATAGAGCCTGTGGTGTCGGCGGGAGAATCCAGCATCTTAAGGCTAGAGTAAGTCCTGTCAATTTCAAGATAAACAGCTTGAAAGAACCAGCTCGGGATGGATGGTCAGGCTGTAACAATCCACCAACAACAGCATCAAGATCCATGCAACAATTCAATGATTAACGATTCAATATACGGTAGTTCATATCGCTGTCTTTAATATTTTTTCTCAAGAAGAACACTGTTGGGTTTTATGACTTGTCAAGATCCCGTAGTGGCATAGGTTACAAATAATGATCATCAACAAACTCCTCTGTATTACGTACAGAAGAGTTTGTTAAAGTATTTACTCGTACAAACTGCACTAAAAACATTTGGAATCATTTTGAACTGGAATTTCTTATTTAGATTTGGTAAAGATTTTTTTACCCGAAGTAAAACTGAATAGTCTGTATCCAATTATGCAAGGAACCTCCGTGTAGACTTTTTACAGCTTAACTTCAAAGAGTTTTGGGAGTGGATCATATCCATGGATGATAGTAGTGGATCAAATCAATGTGCTGAGAGACTTGAAATGAATGTGTTGCCATTTTTAACTCCACAGGCGGTGCTGGTGGACATGGAGGAGGGTGTGGTCAATGAGATCCTGCAAGGCCCACTGGGAGAAGTGTTCGACAGCACTCAGCTCCTCACAGACGTGTCAGGTTCAGGCAACAACTGGTGAGAGACAGACGAGCCATGGGATACCACCTCATAAGCTCACATGGCCTGTAGCAAGTGTTCTAAACCAGAGTTTTTAACATAGGTACTTGTCGCAACATGCAATTGCACTACTCATACGACTCGGAGCAAAAAAATGTCCCTTGGTTGAAAGGATTAATTCTGCTTTCTTATACAACCAACACTTTAAATCCTTGAGTACAAAAGCGCAAGAAACATAGATTGCGGTAATGCACCTTGACATTAGGCGCCACATGCCAATAAAACGTACAAGTAAAAAGGAAAAGTTAGTAAAAAGCTGTTGTTATATGTCCCATTTGCCTCTCTAATACAATTTAGGGGAAAGGTCAGTGGTGTCTCTCAACAGGGCTGTTGTGGATATTCCCACTATAATTTCTCCTTGGCCTGACAGCCATGACAACTCGGGTCTGTTTCAGATAAATTCCTTCACACTACTTTCAACTCCTCAAACGTTTTTATCATGAGTGTTCAATGTGTGTGTCAAAACTAGGGTTGCAAAATTCCGGGAATATTCAAAGTTTGAAACTTTCCATGGGAATTAAGGGGAATATACAGGAATATACTGGAATTAACGGGAATAAACGAGATGTTGAGGGTAATTTATACTAACTGTATTTACCTTGTCATATACAGACATAAATATAAACATTTTGTTTTGTCATAGGCTGATTTGAGCCCCGAGGAAACTTTGGGCACTTGACTATGCTTCTGCATCTTTGTGTCATCTTTAGCCTAGGTCTTTGCACAGTATTTGCAAATGTACACAGCCTTTCCTTCTATATTGGCTGGGGTGAAATCTCTCCACACATGAGATAGTGCACGTGGCATTGTTCTGTAGAATAAGATGAGAAAAAAGCTTGTAAAAAACACTAATGCAATGCCAGAGATATAAATTGTTGGCCAAACAATTGGAATCGTCTGTAAAAATGTTTTACAATTGATGGATAAATGAATAGAAATAGGCTAGATGACCCATCCTCAATCAGCATTCTAATATATTTTCCCTATTAATATCATCGAAACTTACCTGTCTAGTACAGCACACTTTAGCAGGCCTCAATAGCGCTGCTCTAGTGTGCAGGATGCTGGGATATATCTGTGCATGTGATGGAAGAATGCACAGTGGAGGGTTGAAAAATAGTGTTTTGAATGATGTTTTTATTGCTAAGTGTTTAATTTGCGTAATTTTATTTTTTTTCCCCAATTAAAAAAATCTCATTGAATTTATACGCAACACTACTCATATTATAAGAACTTGACAGTAACCTACCTACTTGTTTGTTCAGGGCGGTTGGACACATGACATACGGCTCATGCTACAGGGAGCAGATAGTGGATACACTGCGAAAGGCAGCAGAGCACTGTGACTGTCTGCAGTGCTTTTTTCTCATCCACTCTATGGGAGGAGGTAGGGCATGAAAGTGTTTGAGCATATGTATTAATGGTGGATTAAAAAACTGCGTAAAACATTACCTCCATTCATTTATTTTTGCACAGATTACAGTTCAGATACATTTATAACAATCAATTTCAACTATTTTAGTGATGCAAGACATTGTTTCTTAGAGTTCATACTGTTAATCAACTGCTCATGCGTTGAAACAATCATGTTTCTATTTCATGTGACCAAGTTTCTGTACTTAAATCTAAAGAGTCTTGAACAGAAGGAATCAGTTCACCATTGCTTGTACTGATGTGTCCTGCCATCCCACAGCACAGCAATTAGTTCCTCATTGGAACTTCAAATTTGTTATCAAGTTACGACCACAGTCGGAAAACATGTTTTCTTTGATCCTCTACCCTGATTTCATGGTGTTCAGACGTTTTCATGATCAGGTGACTGATTGAGAGAGCTTCCTCCGTTAGTGCAAGTAATTCTTCCTGACTGACTTTGAGGTACTGGTTCGGGCTTGGGGACCAGAGTGCTGAGCCTGCTGGAAGAGGAATTCCCAGAGGTGTGTCGAATTGTTACCTCAGTCTATCCATCTGCTGAGGATGACGTCATCACCTCCCCTTACAACAGTGTCCTGGCCATGAAAGAGCTGACAGAGCACGCTGACTGTGTCATTCCAGTGGAAAACCAGGTTTGTTCATGTGAACATCTCTAGTGTATGTATTTATCTTAACAATCCATAACGTTTGTCCCCCCTCACTTTTCCTCCAGTCATTGGTTGACATTGTGAGTAAGATTAAACACATGTCTGACGGTGGAATACCGGGGCGGGTGATCAAGAGAGACAGCACCATCATCTCTGGAGAGAGCGGCCTCAGCGGAGCAGAGAAGCCCTTCGATGCCATGAATAACATTGTGGCTAACCTGTTGCTCAATATTACCAGGTATAGTATTACTGCGCGCGTGCTGAAATAGAGACAACCCCTGTACACTGAAGGAGTGGAGACTATCACAATATTTACTTACTACTGGACATGCTGAGTTTTTCTCTTTTTTTCATGGTGATGGCAAGTGTAATATATTAAAGCCACTTCTATAAAAAGTAATACTAAACTACTAATATAATAACAATACTGAAACAAAACCAGACATAAAGCGATTCTGTAGTCAGAGCAACTTGTCATTAGATTGTCTTAAGTCTTTGGAACAGTATTTCCCTATAGATGTGGTGTTCAGCTGGGTTAAAAACATGTATAAGTGTGTTTTTTTGTCAATAAGTCACGTTTTGTCTTTATTTGTCTCTAATCTTATCAAGGGTATGTGGCCATTAGTAGCACAGTGTGGCAACAGTGCATCCCTGTTTCGTTTTGTTTGCACATTGCACAACTACAATCCTACTAATGGTTTCACACTATTCCACTGACTGATAATGCAACACATCAATGTTCAAAATCAGATAAGAAGAAAGGCTGCTAATTTTAATAAAGATTTGAAATTTGTCCATCTAGTGAGAACACCTCAATGCTACTCATAATGCATTCTGGTGATAAACATTGAGTGCAAACAGAAACATTGAGTATTTATTTCACTTAAACATTTGATCGTCACACAGAATTGAAAATGTCCTGATAAAGTTACAGTATATACCAATTCAATTTTCCGTCTGTGCAAACATTTCTAAGTTGTCTAGTGGCAGAAACTTGGACTATGGGCAGAGAAGGTCTCTGGTTCGTCTCCGGTTCGACTCCACGGAGAGACAACAAAAGACGAACCTGGATTGATCTGTCCAAAAATCCAAGAGTCTCCCTACCCTGTCTAGTGCCCCTGAGCAAGGCACCTTACTCCCCCATAATCTGCTCCCCGAGCGCCGTACATGGTCGCTCACTGCTCTGTGTGTCCTGCACCAGATCGGTAAAAAGCAGAGATTAAATTTCCCTACCTGCATGAGTGTGCCTTTGCATGTCTGTGCATGTGTTTGGGACGAATAAATGGATAAATGGATCTTAATGAAGTGTCCTGTGTTATTTATCTTGGGTTTCAGCTCAGCCCGTTTTGAGGGTTCTCTCAACATGGACCTGAACGAGATAGCCATGAACCTGGTGCCTTTCCCTCGTTTACACTACCTGGTGCCGAGCCTCACCCCTCTGTACACGCTGGCTGACGTCAGTATCCCCACCAGAAGGTTGGCTGCCATGGCTGCTATCTTTACCTGATGACCTCCTACGTGATGATACGGCAGGACACGATAACGATATTATTCTGAGATCAATATATATTGTGATTGAGCAAATACGGTCAAGTCAGTAATTCTATTTCGCATCAGGCTCTGAGCTTGAGCACATTCAGTTTGAAATAAGAGTCTCAGCTTTAATTTGAGCAGGTTTTCATCAACATAGGGAGAACTGTGTGAGAAATAGAACCCACATGTTAGGCGGCAAAATGTATTCGGACTCCTTGGTACCAAATAAAGTATTGGTGGATGTTGTTGCATCTGCAACTGTGGCTGAGGGGTGGAGCGGTCTTCCTCCAACCAGAAGGTCGGCAGTTCGATCCCAGTCTTCCCCATCTGCAGGCCAAAGTGTCCTTGTGCAAGATGCTGAACCCTGAATTGCCCCTCATAGATATTGCCTCTGTTGCTAATAGATGCACAGTATGAATGCGTGTGAATGGGTGAATGGCAAACTCCCCTGTAAATCGCTTTCAGTTATCATCAAGACCAGAAAACCACTATATCAATACAAACCATTTATCATCTTTTTCCTTTGAAAAACATGGATGTGAATTTTTCTTCTGATCAGAATCATAATCTTACCGAGAAGCAAAATATTCTCAGAGCCTGGCTTTCACATTATCTGGTCAAGACTGCTGCCACTTCAAGTTCAGAGCAACAGGCTTGTGATAGGGAAAAACACCATCCGACCCACCACCCAACCCACCACCTCATACACAACTGCCATGAAAGTGGCCTTGTCTGAGCCATTGAGAGCGGCTCATTGGTCAGACAGAGTGGCGGCTGCACTGAATAACCCCTAGAGCTGAATATATGTGACTGTATGAATGCGGAGCAGAGCTGGGTGTTTCTTAAAAATATCTTGCCTTCTCAGCAGAACTTCCCTGTATAAATACACGTTCAAAAATGTTTGTCTCTCAAACATTGCCCCATTGGTCCTCAGTCGAACTCAATTGTAACTGCAGTGTCTGCAATGTATTTTTATTAAGTTAAGCCAGGAAATAGAGACTGAAAACCAAGGCTGTTATTGACCAGTCTGAATATAATATCTGAAATGAATTTACGACACAGATTTATTTATTCTCATGACGTGAAAATTTATTTTCTGTGCTTACACCCCTAACTCTAGACTGGATCAAATGTTTAGCGACGCCTTCAGTAAAGACCACCAGCTATTCCGATGTGATCCGAAGCACAGCCTGTACCTGGCCTGCGCCCTCATGGTCAGGGGGAACGTGCAGGTGTCGGACCTCCGCAGAAACATTGAGAGGTCAGAGTGCTGTAATACAAATCAGTCCCACCAAAACAGGCGGCGAGCCAATGCACCCTGATAGGCCCAAAGACCTTCACGACACTCTCAAATAGTAGGCCCATTCAGCAGCGACAGCACTGAATCATGACTAGTCCATTCAGTAGCCTCCCCTCTTCGGCTCTCCCTTCACTGACCTCCCTGTACACCTTGTTTTCATACAGCATGTTGTCAAGAGAAACGGGTGAGAGCATAAATTTAAATGTAACCATGGTGTAAAAGAGGAGGAAACGGACGAAGAAGGAGGAATAAGACTCCAGGGCACATTTAACATTTAGTCACTGGACATTTGTTGTAGCATTTTGTGATTTTAGGTCCTTTACATGGGTCCACTTTCATGGAACGAAAAATAGTTCAAAAGTTGGTGTTGTGTTTTTATTACTCAAAAAAAATTACACTCCACAGAATGTTGTACACTGTTTCATTCATTCTATCAAGCAAAACTCCTAAACATTGTTGGTTCCAGTTGCTCAAACGTGAAGTTGCTTCTTAGTCACGTCCACAGATACCGCGTATGTTTAGGGAACATTGGTAAATGTACTCATGGTCTACATGTGAGATGTTCAGGGGATATCTCTAAACGGAAGCATCTACAGTTAGCTAGCATGCAATGCATTTAGGTAATATTGTCAAATATAAATGTGGGAACCTCAGGAAAATGTAGCTTCACATGATTGCATGCACATTAACTAATACGTTTCTACGTATCTCTTCTTTTAAAATTAATGCAATTTCAACAAAAGTGCTGTAAAGCTGATTCATATGTATCTGCAATTATTGATTCCTCCATCAAATGAAATGTAAAATGTAACTGCTTCAGGAAATTGTTAACCCTAAATTATTATTATTAGAATTTATTTATTTTATATATATATATTTTTTTTTTATTGTCCCCGTCCTAGATTGAGGCCATCGCTCCCCTTTGTCTCATGGAACCAAGAAGGCTGGAAGACAGGCCTGTGTTCAGTGCCTCCTGTGGGTCACTCTCACGCCCTGTTAGCCTTGGCCAACAACACATGTGTGAAGTCTAGATTCATGGAGCTGAGAGAGAGTTTTACCAAGCTCTACAGGAAGAAGGTGCATTTAAAGACATTGCATATTTGAGACCATGATCTATGATGGTTTTTATGTACTAGGGCTGCAAACTAACAATTATTGTATTATTTATTTAATTACCAGTCATCAATTATAGTTAAAAAGCTGTTGTTCTCAAATTGATTAAGTAGGGTATATATTCAATTTCAAAAATATTTAACAGAGACATTTGACTGCATTGGAGAAAGCCGTGTCCAGAACGTTGTTTTTTGGGTTGTCCCTTCATATTTACACACGTCTGTTCCACTCTTTGAAAGAAATATCTCTGCAACACTTGTGGGAATTTTTTCACATTTGCCACAGACATTCACTTGGTCTCCAAGATGAGCTGATCAGATTAGGTTGCCAAGGTCACTCTGACATTAAAAGACTTTTGGTCATAATTCTTACAAATTTTCAGGCAAAGTTGTCATGTAGGAGAAAGTGCTTTTGACAATGCTATTATATAATCAAAATGATCTGCAAATCAGTTTTCTGGCCATTATATATATCACCAAAAGTCAGGAACAGAAGGGAATGTTGTGATGATATATGCCATAACCTAACCAAGAAAACTCGAGGCAGTAATTTCAGTTTTAACCACTCTTGTTTTTTTTTTTTTTTTTTTTTTTTGAAGGCTCACTTACATCACTACCTGAATGTAGAGGGGATGGAGCAGAGAAGCTTCTCAGAGGCCCTCAACTCTCTCAGCTCCTTGATTGAAGAGTACGATCATCTTGATGCCACCAAGGGGAAACTCATGCGTGACGCAGCCAGGCTCAGCATTGCCAGATGAAGGTCCACTCCGTTGCTAACCAATTTAACTGTTTGTTTGTTTTTGGCTTTGTTTATCTGTTTGTGTTTTTGTTTCAAAAATGATTTCACATGAACAAATCGTTTATATACACCTTTATAAGTTAGAAATCAAAATTGTCAAACTCATGACCAGATTAAAAAATAAACAGTCACATTAGTAAGAGTTAAACTCTGATTAACCATTGTGGTCTCCCTGACCATTGTATAATGAGGTACTATTATCAGTCAAATCTGCTGTTACAGCTACTCCACTTGCCATAGCCCATGTCGTTATTGCACGTACTTGTCCTGAAGACATGGTTTAGAAAAATGTTTTATCATAGCCAACAGCATTTTCAAGATTTTCCATGCATTTCATTATCCCAGCCATCCTTCATTATGAAATGAGGTTTTGTAGTTTATGTTTTTGTCTTTGGTCTCTGGTCCATCACCACTGCTGAGGACAACTTAATAACCAAAGAATGAAATATGTTTCTGTCCTTCAGATCACCACAGCAGGGCTCAGAGCCTGTGTCTGGCTCCACTAGAGTAACCGAAGCTCAGAAAACATGTCATCTGGATTGTTGCACTTCCTCTGGCACACGCAGGATGTTATCCACTGCATCTTCCACTGTGTGTTGGAGCCTCCTTTGCAAGTGAAGTTGACTTTGATCATTAGGGACTTGTTTGGTACACAGCAGCGTTTGTCTGTACAGACGCCGCAGTATGTGGGCTTAAACTTTTTGGTACTAGTACAGCCAGAGAGTTTCAGCTTCTCCTCTTTCTTTGCCTGGAATTTCGGCCGGCATGTCTTTCCCTTTGGCATCTAAAGTTGAAAACAGTGGTTAGTACTTTTTTATAATATATAATTTTGTATACATAGTTTATACAAAATAATAAAAATATTTGAAAAGAATTTGGTTTTAACCTTAATGCTCCGAATAATACTCCTGTCACATGGTCGCAGCAGGCACAGGCGACGATCCTTCCTCATCTCACATTTGCTGTTGTCGTTGTTCACGCGGACAGAGATTCCCAGGCCACAGGTCTTGGAGCAGGGACTCCAGGGGGTGGTCTGGACCAGGCAGTTCCTCTTCCAGGCTAAAGGAGGATCCCTGTAAGCTTTCAGTATTACAATTAAAGGGCATTGTGTCAACAACACCCTACACAAACATTTAACCTTTTTATTACCATACCGCCATGCAAAGCACAGGTCAGGACCACCAAACATCAAATATCTGTTGTGAGCCACCAGAGGAGTCAATATACGCGACTAAACCTACAACTGTTTTCCTCTGAGCTGCAGGTTTAACAGTGAAAGCTCATATTGCAGCACACAATTCTTTGTTAACCTCAAAGAAGCCACAAAGCCAAAATTACTTTTTCAAATACTTTCCCACCTAGTCTGGATGTCAGCTCTTGTATTTTAAGTCATATTGACATGCTTTGTTTTCTCAAAGTGACATATTAATGTTTCCTACTATCAGAATTACATGTTAATTAAAGAAAATAAAAAACATTGTGCATCAGAGTCAGATATTTACTCTTAATAAGTAAGTCTTTCCTTTCTGCTCTTTATAGCAGGAACCATCCATCTTCCTGTTTTTGACAAGCGGTCTAACTACAATCCTTATTCTGTAATAATCAAATGCCCTTTCTCCCCTTCCCATCAAGTCAACTCTAACAGCAATTAGCATTCCATACCAGCTATCTTCCTCGACGTGGTTTACTGTGTAAACACTTACCTGACATGTAGCTAGTGTCCTGCTGGTGCTTCTTTGGGCTCTGACCACCGCGGAGGCCAGCTGGCAGGCTGCCCGTCAGTGGGGCGGGGCCTAAGAGACCAGCAGGCTTCTGGATGAAAGCAGGGGTGCAGCCAATGGCTCCAGCAATACATGTGCACTTATAGAGGGGGCTGGTCTGGAAAGCTTCTCCGTTTTCATAGTGGGCCCCATTTAGGTCACAGCCCACGGCCATCATGTCTGAAAGAATGAGGGAATCTCAGGGATCTGCTGAAGCACCAGAGGCAACTGAATCTTAAAAGCTGAGCAAAAAATAAGCTTTTTTTTGTGATTGTCCATAAACTGCAGCATACTTTTCCCAGACATGGAAAAATGTTTGTTGCATACGGTTACATTTGCACAAAACGACATTCAACAGTTTAGCCCCAACAGTCCCCAAATGAAATCACCAAATCTCTCACACTTATAATCTACGAAAATGTCAAAAGTTAAATCTCCCAATTTTTAAAGTTAAAAAAAAGTCTTGATCAGCCCTCTTTGACCTACATCAAAATGGAATGGGTTCTTTCTTGGCCCATGCCCTTACACCAATTGCGGTGAAAATCAATTCGTTGATTTTAGCTAAATCCTGCTGACAAACCTACTAACGGACAAGGGGTGAAAGCATAACCTCCTTGACGGAGGTAATTAAATCAACCTTTATTCTACTCTATATTCTCTTTTCACATTTACTTTAGATAGGTGACTTTTTTGTAGTGCTATTACTATTCTTTCACTACCTGTAGTTACAAACAAAACCTGGAACGCAATAGACTTGAAATGCAATGTAGGGATAATGTGATTCAGAAATTAATATAAATAGCTCTTCTGCTACTTGTCAGGACAGAAGTATCTTGACACCTCTGAATTTTCAAATATCATTTCAAATTTTGCACATTGCAGTTGAAACAGGTCTATCAGAACCTTAAATTACCCTGATGGTTGTGTCAGCAGTGTGTGAGTGAAAATTCCCTGTGTAAAGAAGGACTGTGTGAATGTGTAAGTGAATGGGGAGTACGGCTCGTAGTGTCTACTGCATTGGGTCCTCAATAAGAATTTTAAAAAGCACAACACAAGTGCAGTCCATTTACAAAGCAGAAATGGATACGAAGACATTCTAAGATTTTACCTTGTTTCTTCTAATAAAGTTGCTCAGGGAATTCACATGCAGCAATAGCCTCTTAATTTTTTCAGATTTGATGTGCACATCCAACACTGAACTGATTAAATTATTTGATATACTCTTCAAAATGAAGAATTATATCAGGGTTTTTTGTCATATAATAAGATATGGTAAATAGTCTGTATTGATGACCTCTCAAAGTGCTTTACAGATAAAATGTTTGGAACCCAGAACATGCTGTACTCTGCAGGCACTCGCAAAAATTTCTTCACAGCTTAGGGTCATTCCTTGAGGCTTAATGAACATGCAGATGGTTTGTAAAGTGAATTCCAATGTTCTACATTGATATTCAACTCCGTTTCAGTTTCTCACTGTTGCAAAACACCCAAAACAAGTAAGTCCCTCAGGCATGTTTCAAACAGGGCAGCCTTCAATCTAAACACCTGCTAACATCATAGATTTAGTTTGAAACACTAAACGTGTAGCTGCCCTGTTACTTTTCACCCTTTCATGACTAATTCAAGAAAAGATGAGAGCCACTCACATGCGCACACTCCAACCTCAAACTTAGGCTGGTCTGCTGAGAAGTCGCAGTACATGCCCTTGTGCGGGTCACATATGTCCCTCTCATTGCAGGGTTCCCCAATCTGCCTGGCACAGCTCTTGCAGCAGCCACAACCATCCAGGACGGCGCTCACCCCCGGGGCACAGTGAGGTCTCTCCCGACACTCGCAGGGCCACTGGCAGAACTGGCGCCTTTCGGCCACAGACTGTCCACCTCGAGGAGCAGGCAGCTGGCCATTGTTCTGTGCCCTGCTGAGGCACTGCACAAGGAAAGAGATGCAGTCAGTTTAGTTCAAAGTGCATTTTGCAAATAAGTCCTGATTCTGGATTTTATAGTAATAAGATGTCACAGTTGAAAACACATTTTTCACACATAACACAAACAGACTCCTAACCCTGTCAGAACATCACACCAGTTCAGCTCCACTGCTTATATTGTAATGAGGTGGTGGACTGGTGGCAGAAACTTGGACTATGGCCAGAAAAGGTCTCTGGTTCGACTCCACGGAGAAACAACAAAAAGACGAACCTGGATTGATCTGTCCAAAAATCCAAGAGGATTCTCCCTACCCTGTCTAGTGCCCCTGAGCAAGGCACCTTACTCCCCCAACATCTGCTCCCCGGGCGCTGTACATGGCTGCTCACTGCTCTGTGTGTCCTGCACCAGATGGGTCAAAAGCAGAGGTTAAATTTCCCTACCTGCATGCGTGTGCCTGTGCATGTGTTTGGGACTAATAAATGCATCTTAATCTTAATAGTAGTTTTAATGAATCAGTATGTGTTTATACATATATATTCAAATTGATAGGTCATGAATTCATTTTGTTCATCGATATTGTTGGTTCATAACTTCATTAATAGTAAAATGCAGATTACATTTTTTATATTATATTTTTGGGGCTTTTTATTGCCTTTAATGGATAGGATGGAAAATAAGCCGTGAAGGGGGGACAGAGCGAGAGGGAGGGAGGACATGCATATATGGCCACGGGTTGGAATCGAACCAGGACTTCTACGGTTTGGGGCTCATTGGGGCTGCAGCTCTACCAGGTGACCTAGTAACACCCAATTTTTTATCAGAACATTAGGTCGATTCGTGAACAAAAAAAATATGAATTAAGTCTGTGATGGTACCAGTTTTAGTGGTAAGAGCATGGCACGTATGAGGCATTATGTTTGAATTTCAAAAAAACTTAAATCTGCTATTTGTACGATTTCTCTGTCTGAACGTGATTTGTAACCAAGAGCGGGTAGTGGTAAACTGCACATATCGTTGAATACAAGACAAAATGTACTTCACGCTCTGAACAGTGCCACGTCTCCAGACTGGATGCTGTGGGGTTACAGTTAGCTTGCTAATTACAGTTGAAGCTAAGAAGTGAGCAAAACAAGAGCTCAAATTAGAATTGCTTTCCACAACTGGAAACAGCTCTTGCTGAAGAGATTAATTAGACTGGTAAGTAAACATGTTCTTCAGTCCATATGATACTAGATACCGCAACATACCAAACGATTGCTGCTATGTGAATGGATTGTATTATCCAGCACTTTCCCATAGTAAGCATAGTATGATTGTGTGTTAGTGGGTGAATGTAATTATAGTTTAAAATGCCTTGAGTGGATTAGAACAACAGAAACAAATTCCAATCTTATTTGAAACAAACTTGAAGTGTCTCATTTGGAGCCAAGGTCTGTGATCCTGAGGCAGATTTGCCATATTGAGGTCCAACCAATACACCCAATCACGAGCCAACCTCAGCTGCCAATCAACTCGTTTTTATAGCAGGAAATTACTAAGAAAGAACATTTAATAGAAACCATCTTAAGGAAAAATGTATCCATGATATTTTGTTTGATCTTATCCCAATTGTTGATTTGGAGGAGGCGGATTTATATGTCTGGTTTTCCCTTTGTTGGCAGAATCCCACTAACATCTGGATTTTGTCTGCAATGGGTATTCAGCAGTAACAGGCTTTTGATCAACTCTGGCTCTGATCGGCAGTGATGGAGACACATCACAGGCTGAACTTGCTATTCAAGACAAGACGGAGAGGTGAGAGAGCTTCTCAGTTTTCAGAGATCATTTGCAATCTTAAATGTGGCGCATCGGGGGAAATAAACACAATAACTCCTCTACTGGCATCAGAAAGGAGTCAATGCCATCTGTTAGCCAGTTTATCTGCGATTAGAAAATCACATGTACCTGCTAATTATGATGTAAAAGACGCATAAGCTCAAATCTAAACGTCCTTTCACTACTTCCTAAGTTAATGTTTAGTTAAACTGTTGAGTTTATATTTCAAGTATTCTATTATTCTTCCTAGATATACATGTATAAATCAAAGGGCTGAATCTTTTAGGATGGCTATAGATTCAGCATTGGGAAGTTAAAACAGCTGTGGTGGCCTCCCCAGCAGCTGTTAACAAATTTAAGAGCTGTAATAGTTTTGGTTTGCTTAGTTTTTGCAGTTCTTGTGTGGTGCCACTTTTACTTCAGTTTTCCTGGCTGCTAAGTGCTCGCAAGGGTCACTGGGGGTTATGCCAAAAATCTGAAGCCTGTCTGCCAGATTCACTGAATGAGCTCATTTCGTGGTGTGAAAATGGGTCCACCGGAGCTTTGAGTATGAAGACCTCCGACCTAGTTTCTCTTGTACCAGCAATAAGATGAAATAACAAGAGTGAGAACCACTCAGTGCATCCCAAGAGTTTATGAATAAAAAAGTATTTTTAAAATTAATTATAAACTTACTCATTATTGAGAAAGAATGGGAGCTATTTACTGTTTCCATGTGTTGTCCTATCAGAAACCCCAGTCTGTCTGTAGTATTAGAATAAAAAAATATATCCTTCCTACCTGTTGAGCAAGGAAGAGCAGCAGGGAACGGCAGAGAAGCGATAGCATCTTTCAAGGAAGAAGGTCTGTGTGAGCTCCTGGAGAGTGCAGGGGAACGAGGGAGCAGGAAGGTGGGATTGAGGGAGAGGGAGAGAGGAATGGGGGGAGATTGGCAGCGCTGACCTGTCAGAGAAGGGGACAAAGCACCCCTCTGTCTCCTCTCCAAACACACCTTTCCGTCCCTTACTGATCCAGTGGGGAAATATTTGTCTTCATAACTGCGGGGCCATTCTGTGGCCTTCAAGTCCTGCCCATTTGTTTAACCTCAGTCTGCGGACCCGCTCACATTTACCTGGGTGCTACTAACTAACTAACGTGAATCTGTAACCGATGTGTGACATGCTGTTATATACCTCTCAACGAGGTACATTTCAACCAATACTGTCTAGTTTCTTTCTTTAATGGACAAAAAACCCAATTCATGAGTTGAGGTGCAGGCAGTGAATGGAGTCACTGTATGTTGTTTGTTTAATGTGGTGCCAAAGCTGTATGCGCCCACTTAATGTGGACTGATGTTTTTGAGTCCACATTCCATGATTATTTACTCAGAGTAAAGAGCTCCCTCTCAGAGGCAGCCCTTCTCGTCCGTCCACGCAAAGCCAACGCCTCTTTGAGAATTCAAGTTGAACGACCAAAAGAAAAACTGCTTATTTGTACGGTAATGTTCTTAACTAACAATGACAGCCTGCACCCAGTGTGTCTGTCATACACTGTCCACATGAGCCATGCGGAGTTCCAGGGCTGTGTATTGTGTGCAATCACCAGTCACCATTCAGATTTGTCCACTAAGAGCTGATTTAAGAAGCTTTGCTCATTAATTGTAACAATACTTAAACAGGTTTGTCTTTTAAACAACAGTCTTTCTTATAGCACAAATATTTAAAACTCTAAAAAATATAATTAATGTCCACTGAGAGATACAAAACATCACCCATGTAGACATTTACTGGCTACTTTGTTATTTGTGCTTGAGTTTAACTCTGGACTTTTGCTGTAATCAATTGAAACATGTCACAGTGGGGTCCTGTCTGAAGGCATTGCCCTGCCAATGCGTACAAGGGTTTATCATGGTAGAAACCTGAAGATACATGCTCAACTAATTGTGTTTCTCTAGGGCAAAATTTTGAAATGAAGAAGTTGAATTTCCCAAATCCCCTGCTTCTTGTACTCCAATTTTTCATGTGACCAGTTACGTACACCGGGGCCAGTGTAAACAGGAAGTAGATTGTCTAGTCTGCAGTTGTGTGCTTAGTAACAGGAAATACTACTGACGGGGAACGGCCAGGAGCAGTTTTCGCACGTGACTGTCAGAGAATGTGCACAAGTGAGTCCAGACTTTCCGAAGAGTTTGTTTTTTTCACATTTAAACAAAGCAGCAAGAGATTCTGAGCTCCTGATTTCTTCTTCTTCACATCGGTTCCGTCAAAAGTCAAAATAAACAAGCAGATTGAACTTATAGTTCACAACATCATCATGAGAACTAAATACAAATATAAAAGTAAGTTCAATCCCCCAGAAAAGTCAATACCCCATAAGGACAACATTTTCTTCTTCACTTGGTCAAGGTTTTTTAGGTTATTTGATCATTACACCCCTTTGTTTGTTGTTTTAAATAAAATCGAATATTCTGTTCTGTGAGTAACTGATACTTAAATGTTCCCTCTGTATGTCTTTCTGTTTTTGACAGATAACTTAACTTAGAGAACAGCCTACACCATACAGTCTGTTCTTATCTTCAATTATGAATAAGAAAAACACTGAGTGTAAGTGGAGTGAAGTTTTTTTCACACTGCAGTTCTCCTTTCCTAACACCTTACGGCTTTTCCTTGATCTTGTGACGTTTTCCATTGGGGTCAAGGGAAAAGTGCTGAGGAAAGGAGATTATTTTAACTTCCTGAATACAGCCATGGATCCTTAGATGGTTGCTTAACCTCAGTTTAGTTGAAGGATCCACAATTTATAGTATTGTAAACATTTGCAATTCTGTTTTGTTTACGTGAATGAAGGATTGATATGGCTAAATAAAGATTTGAAATTAACCAAGGCTTAACCATGTGTCCCAGCCTTTACTGTTCTATTCCTAAAACAAAAACACACACACAAACATACACACACGCGCGCACAGCTGTCAAGAGCATTTTGGATGGTCTTGCCCAAGAATACTTAAACATAAAATGGAGGAGCCGGGGATTAAACTACCGACCCTCTGGATTGTTGACGACCTGCACTACCTGAAAGACAGCCTTGGAAACAAATTAAATAACCATTTTATGCTTGTTGCAATAAATAATACAAAGAAGAAAACATTTAAGGAGGAACAAAAATATATTTGCATTAACTGAACACTATAGATGTATAGATTTAGCAGAGGAAAGCGCCTGATGTTGGCTACATGTTAAACAGTTAATTGAAGCATAGAAGGAGGAAGAAGTGATATCTGATGATAGAGGGGGCAAAGGTGATTCAGCAACACAATCCAGACCTGTATATCAATCAATCAATCAATCAAATTTGATTTGTATAGCCCATCTTCACAAATCACAATTTGTCTCATTGGTCTCTTACAGGGTAAAAAGAACGTAGAAACCAACCCAGCGCACCCCAGACCTGCCAGCTGTCCCCAAGAACGCCGTCACGCCCCCCTGCGCCGCCACGCCCCCCTGCCCTTCAGTGCGGCAGGATGATGTGCGCCTCACGATGATGTACGGTGATGATGTGCGCCCCACGATGATCTGCGGTGATGTTGTGCGCCACAGGATGAAGTGCGCCGCACCATGATGTGCGCAGCACGATGATGTGCGCTGCAGAATGATGTGCCCCGCAGGATGATGTGTGCTACGCGATGATGTGCAGTGAAGATGATGTGCAGTGATGATGATATGTGCTGCAGGATGATGTGCACCGACTCAGGATGATGTGCGCTGCACGATGATGTGCTGTGATGATGATATGCGCGGCAGGATGATGTGCACCTCAGGATGATGTGCGATGCAGGATGATCTGCGCCACAGGACGATGTGCACCACAGGAAGATGTGCGCCACAGGACGATGTGCAGGATGATGTGCGCCACAAGAAGATGTGTGCCGATGTGCTCCGCAGGATGATGTGCGCAGCAGGATGATGTGCGGCAGTATGATGTGCGCTGCAGGATGATGTGCACCGCACGATGATGTACGGTGATGATGTGCGCTGCACGATGATGTAAGGTGATGATGTGCAAGGCAGGATGATGTCTGCCGCAAGATGATGCGCGGTGATGATTTGCGCCACAGGATGAAATGCGCTGCACGATGATGTGCGGTGAAGATAATGTGCGGTGATGATGATATGTGCTGCAGGATGATGTGCACCGACGCAGGATGATGTGTGCTGCACAATGATGTGCGCTGCAGGATGATGTGCGGTGATGATGATATGCGCCGCAGGATGATGTGCACCTAAGGATGATGTGTGCTGCAGGACAATGTGCGCCACAGGACAATGAGCGCCAGGACGATGTGTGCTGATTAGCACAGCAGGATGATGTGGCCACAGGATGATGTGTGCCGCAGGATGATGTGCACCTCAGGATGATGTGAGCTGCAGGATGATCTGCGCCACAGGACGATGTGCGCCGGCACGATGATGTACGGTGATGATGTGCGCGGCAGGATGATGTCTGCTGCACGATGATGTGCAGTGATGATGTGCGCCGCAGGATGAAGTGTGCCGCTATGATGTGCGCTGCACAATGATGCGTGCTGCAGGATGAAGTGCGCTGCAGGACATGTGTACCACAGGACAATGTGCGCCGCAGGATGAAGTGCGCCGCATGATGATGTACACTGCAGCATGATGTGCGCTGCAGCATGATATGCGCTGCACCATGATGTGCGGTGTTGATGATATGCGCAGCAGGATGATGTGCAAGCAGGATGATGTGCGCTGCAGGATGATGTGCGTTGCAGGATGATGAGCCAAGCAGGATGATGTGTGGCACGATGATGTGCGGTGATGATGATATGCGCCGCAGGTTGATGTGCGCCGCTGGATGATGTGCGCCGCTGGATGATGTGCGCAGCATGAAGATGTGCGCCTCACTGTTAAGTTACTGTAAGCCAGGGCAGGATCAGCGGTGGCTTTGCGCATGCGCGATTCATTTGCAGTCTGGATGACTCGGAGCGTGGGTCTCCTCTCTGCTCTTACTGCAGCTGGGACTGCTGTGCAAGGCTACTGGGAGACTGACCGCCTGTGAGTGCGTTGGGACGGCGGAGGGGCTCACGGCAGCACCCGCTGCTCGTTGAGGACAGTAACGATACGTGCTTTCACTTCAGTCTCCAAAACACCAGAAAGTCTCCAATATCACCAGAAAAAGTCGCTAGATTTGTCACTAGTAGCTTTTGACAAAAAAAATCGCCATGAGGGTTTGGAAATCGCCAGATTTAGCGACAAAGTCACTAAATTGGCAACACTGCGCCAAACTTTATCCACTATCACGATCTCTGATACGCGAGCCACAGATGTGGCCACAAGTAAGCCTGAATTCTGGGAGCGCAGTGCTCTAGTGCAGGGGTCTCCAAATCCGGACCACGAGAGGTTTCCATCCGTACCGCGACTCTCCATTAAAAAGAAAAAAGAATAAATACATGAGCGACCTTGTTTGATTTTTAAGATACTTTTAATCAGGCATAATGACGCCAGCCCAGAGGAGCCGCTTGGGTTCTATGTGTTGCTATCATATCCTGTGTAGCCGGGTTGCTAGGTAGAGAGAGGGACACAGACGGAGACACACGGATGGAGGAGAAATATGGCATTATCAAAAGTTAGGAAAGTTGACGTTGAAAACCGAGTCTTCCGAGCAGAGTGGACAGAAAAGTGTGTGTCAGTTCCTCCTGCAGTGAGCTCAACAAGACCGGTGCGTCTCATTTGCTCTGAGTCTATTGCTTTTGTGCAAAATGAAACTTTTAAAACGCCATTATTAAACCAACACTGATACTTTGAAGACTCGCACCTGCAGCAATCCGAGGTGAGGACCAGGAAATAAATGAGCTCAAAGCCCACACAAAGTGTGTTTGGGTTGCAGCTGTCCCGTCTCTCCAGCAGATGACAGATTTTTTCAAAGTGGATCTCCAACAGAGCTTTACACATTTTCCAGCAATGAAGCAAATTCAGGGTGAGAGCGATATTTCTTCTCTTGTTGAGTTCATACACAAACTGATTGGTAACTTCAGTGATTGTTTTGATGACTTCAGCCCTGAAGAGCAGGTTCGTCTTGGCCCCACATAAGTTGCGAATATGCATTCTCAACACTTACCGCAATTAAATGTACATTCCTGTTTGAGAACAACACTGAGTCATCCAGTTCACCCTAAAACACTTCACGTTTGTCTTTGAGTATGTTTCATCTTTGATGGTTAAAAGGAATGTAGGCCTATATGAAAATTCCAACACAGAATGTTTATGGTACTTTGTGTCATGTTTGACTAGATTAGGCATTGTATTTTTGCAAGTTTGTATTTTTGTCAATTTGTGTTTGATTTTGTATTATAACAAAAGCAACCTTGTGCAATAAAAATGTTAATTAAGATGATTTAGTCAGAGCCCGTATTTGTATGTCTCTAATTATCTGGACCCCAGAAGGGGAAGAGGGTTGATGTCTAGACCTGTTGACATTTTTGTTGAAGACCCCTGCTGTAGTGGGTTGATATGGTACTATGAGCTCTTTAAGGAATAATGGTGCCATATTATTAAGGGCCTTGAATTAGGGCTGAACGATTTGGGGAAATAATCTAATTGCGATTTTTTCCCCCAAAATTGCGATTGTGATTTAATATGCGATTTTTTTCTCCCAAAAAAAAAACATAATGAATGATTTAAATATGACCAACACAATATTAGATACATTTACTGTACAATATTCTTTCCCACATTTTTATTTAACTGCTCATTACAGCAACAAGACAAATGCAGATGCAGGCTTGCTTCGCTATCTTCTGGATCAGAGGAGTTTTGTGGTCCCGCGGCACTCTTGCTGCGGGTGAGGACAGCAGCCCAGTGCCCTACTCTCTAACAAATCGCGATTTTATCGCAAATGCAATTAATCGTTCAGCCCTACCTTGAATGTGATGAGGAGAATTTTAAATTCCGTTCTAGATTTGACTGGAAGCCAGTGAAGTGAAGCTAATACAGGAGAAATGTGCTCTCTTTTCTTGGTTCTCGTCAGGACACGTGCTACAGCATTTTGGACAAGCTGCAGAGTCTTTAACAACTTACTGCTGGAGCCTGATAATAATGAATTACAATAATCACCTTTGTGCTATTCACATAAAACAAAAGCTATATAAATAAATAATTAATCCATTTAACAAGTCACAAAAATCTAAACTCTTTCGGGGTGGAGTGTGGAGGATGAATTCAGTTGTGTCACGACCTGAGAAATTGAAGTATCGTGACACACCAGTAACAACATAATTACCTCTGAAATTGTCTATTGCTCTTCTGTAAACGTTGACAATAATTTACACGTGGGTAAACAGATGAAAATTTAACTTTTAAGATAACTTTAGCTCATACAGATTTTTTTATCACAGTTGATAATGCATGATTTTGATTACTTAAGAAAGTCTACCTCCTCAGTAATGGTGTGTGTGTGTGTGGTGTGTGTGTGTGTGTGTGTGTGTGTGTGTGTGTGTGTGTGTGTGTGTGTGTGTGTGTGTGTGTGTGTGTGTGTGTGTGTGTGTGTGTGTGTGTGTGTGTGTGTGTGTGTGTGTGTGTGTGTGTGTGTGTGTGTGTGTGTGTGTGTGTGAGAAATTCAGTGACAGTTGGACAAGCAGGACTAAATGTTTGTTGTGCTCGAGGGGGGGGTCCAACTTTTTCCTTATCTCACCTTTACAGCCTGTAGTTGTTCTCCTTGTTTGATCTTACACTCTGCATCCTGCCATTTGTGTTGGTTTAACATTCCAGCTCCCGGATGAAAACCTCCTTCTCTGACAGTGGACAGATCATTTACAGAAAAATAACATATCATCACTTTCCAACAATATTCCACTGTATCTCCGCATTATTATATTGTGACCAAATAATTCTCATGCCGAGGTTCACTTGCATTAATGGGATGATCGAATTTTTTTTCATAGTACACATAGTGACACCAAATAACTGTGATCTCTTGTGCTTTAACTCAACATTTTCAGTTAACATTGAGAACATTAAGTGATTTGGAGGCAGTTTACAATAAATAGAATATGAGTGGGCTGGCTCACTTTAGTATTTTCAAGTGTCCACAGGACCAGAGTCCTTTACAAGGCAAGGACTTTAGATGAGCTTAGGGAAAGATCATGGTCTAGATTGAATGCAAATAGACACTTTGTGTCTGAAGTGACTCTGAACCTTCTCTGTATTAACCACAATCTTTCTGTGACCCTAACCTAGTGCTTTAGTTGTCCAAACCATAAAAAAAAGTATAATGATGCTAGAGTCAAAACAAGTGGATAACATACAGGTATGTCATCTACAAACATCTTACTGACAGGTGCTGTGCTTCTTCCTGAAACTTGTGAACAATATATAATGGAATTTTTGGAGAGACTGTCTCCGGGCCCCTCTCAGGGGCATAGTGCAGATGGCTGATTTGGGGAGTGTGAGAGGTTGGTGAAGGTCAAAGGCTTCACTCCCATAGACACCACAGATATGAGACTTGCGTACTGTCTCCAGAACTAGACAAATACATTTGATTGTTAAGGAACTAGCAGACCCATAGATTAAATGATCTGTATGCTATTAAAGTGTGACTACAGAAAAACAGAGTGGAGAATATAAGAGGACATCATGCACAGTTGTTTGTGACTTTCTCCTTGGCCAGGCTTCAATAAATATTTCAGCATAAGATGACAAAGGGCTCCTGAATGCTTTCTTCACTAACGATTTGACCATAGATCTGCAGATTTTCCACAACACAATACATGTGTATTATAATTGTTTAATCCAAGGCTTGCAATGACACAGATCCATCATTACTCGACAGTTGAGGACTAGAATATGTAGCCTATTCCAATGAATTGATGAATCTGGATTTCTGCTTATAGACTGTAGATGGACAACGACATGAGTCCATGGAGCCAAGAGTCCAGGCTGCTGGTGGTGGTGTATTGGTATGAGGAATGTTTAGCTAACACAATTTAGACCCTCAATACCAATCAATGTAGTATTGTTGCTGAGTATGGTCATCTCTCTATGGCCACAGTTTATCATCTTATATGCAGGATAATGGTCTGGGTCAAAAAGCACTCTCAAAGTCTCAAACTGGTTTCATGAATTACTGAGTTCAGTGAACATCAGTGCCCCCCCTGTCACCTTGTTTACTTTCCTGTTTACAATTTCTGTTGACTGTTTATCTACCTTACAGGTCGACTCAGTACTTAAATGGTATTATTTTGTATTTGTCCAGATATAAGAGATGTAGTTTGTGTGGATAAGATCGAGAGCCCTTGTGTGTTCCTCAAATTAAAATGTTTTTTAATAAATGTCCCAGACTCCAGCCCTATTATATGATACAGGCTCTACCTCCTCCTATAATTCAACATGGTGAGGAACTCTTTGAAGGAACCGAGAAAGTGAACGGAGGGAGGTGTCAGTTTGGATAAAAAAGCACATTTAGTTTACCAATTGAACACATCACATGCAAAGACAAATGGATCATTTATATTTGATGCCTAATGTTCAAATCTACATTTGTGCTAGATTTATTGTTTGTTCTTTTTTGTATGTATTTATTTTATGTATTTTGATGTGAACCTATGATTTTATTTCAATATGTTAAGCACAGTAACAATAAAGATGAGAAAAATATATGATAATCCTATAGTATATCAAGCAACAAGAAAAGTATAGATTCTATTCAGGTTTTTTATTTATCAAAGAATGAACAGCTGTACTACTGAGCTCCAAGTTGCACCTGATACACAACTATTGTGTTTAAATGTGTGCGTGCATGCATGCATTTGTCTGTGTCAATGACTTTCAGGAGGACACTTACAAAAGTATATTTACTATTTCTCTGCACCACGCTAGCTGCTTTAATGTTATGCCCAACTGTGTTTTTGAGTTTGGAATATACACCCTTGAATAAGAGGCCATGGACTGTCCCTTCACAGTATGAGACTTGAACACTGGGGCCCCACACTTCATCAAAGAATGCCAAATGTCAGTCCTCTCCAGTTACCAACAGGAGCTCTGTTCCACTTTTGTGAATTGTTTAAACACCCAAGTGTCCACTTTGAACTTGTGAAGTAGTTCGAGGCTTAACCACAAAAATAATCCCTCCTATGTTAAAATGATGCGGCAGCAGGTCAAAACAGATACTCTGAGGGGGCTGTAGGGCAGTTACAACCTCCCGTAATCCCTCCCTGCTGCATTCATTTACTTCTTCTGTGTCACCATTTTAGTTGCCTAACCCCCTTGCATCCCAGGGTAGATTAGGGTAAATTCAGTTGGAATGTGCAGGTCTGTAGTCAGTTTATTGACTGACTTTTGGCAGCTGAAAAAAAGATAAAGTGATACCTCTGCAGTTGGTCAATAATGTCTAGATATAGTCTGTGGCTAGGAAAAAAAATCTGTTTTTATAATTACTACAAAGAAATATTAAGAAAAATGTCATCAACTCTGCTTTTGGATTTCTTTCAAATTACTTCAAAATAACTGGAAAAACTGAGGCCAGACTCAACACAAACAACACAACACACAATATTCCATCCAGTAGCCTTCATTTTTTTGACACAGAAATCTGGGACTCATCAATATGTTCTTACCTAAACTTGTACAAACATTTTTTTAACTTCCTCAGACCTTGTGTAAGCACAAATAATGAAAGCCCGGCTGTCCCTGTAAACGTTAACACACACCATTTAAATTAAATGCTTAGTTTGCTAAAACTCAATTTTTTCAAACTAAAAAGGGCTTTATAGACAACAGTTATTTAATTTACTACTGCATTGACCAAAGGTATTCAATTACCATGAAATTGACGCACTTTAATCCTCATCATTGATTGTCATAATTCAAATCTTCAATTATACCAGTTGAGAGAATTTTGAGAATGTTCATATTTAAATGTAACAGTTTTGGCTTTTGATAAATAGTTTTTGTCCTATAATTGATAGGTCACTCCCAACAATTTCTATAATAAGTAGCAAAAGAAAATCCGATATGAGAGCTAACAAAATTATATATATCAATATAATATATAGTTCTGCTCCAACTTGCAAACCCTTGAACCCCTCAAGAGCTGCGCTGCAATGACATCCACGCCCATACATGCGCCGTAAGAGCGCATGTATGGGCAGCTTAAGAGTCGTTGGATGTTCTTGGACACAGCCAGCAGCAAGCTCCTTTATACAACTAAGAAGTTGTGCAGAATTCTGCTGGCCTGCTGTGTCCTGCACAGCCTATGGCTAAAAGTATCCCCTTACCAACCGAAGCAGAAGCAAAACCAGGCACAAAGATGTACAGTCAAATGTGGGGCTTCCTTCCTGCAGTGCTGGTTCGCGACGCCTTAATGCAGCGCCTTCAATTATGGTTAAAATGCCTTTTTTCAAAATGTATACTAAATAAAGTTGTGAAATTATTCACTTTTCCTTATGGGTTTATTTTTCTACAGCAAATGACACACACACACACACATATTCAGCCATAAACTTATTTATTTGTTCAGACATCCAGTAATTGTTTCAGTGTTTCATCAATTTTTCTATATCACTGTCGCAATGTCTCTCACTGCATCCAAAAGCCAGCTGATTTAGCAAAACCTCCAGACTCCAGGAGAGAGGACGGGGTGATAAACATTGTGGTTGAGATTTTTTTTCTTTCTGATTACATAAAATCCATAACCACCCAACCCAAATGTACACATGGGAAGTTTGTATCACCTTTGTCAAAAAGTGACCAGTTAACAACTGGTCGATGTCAAAATTGTGAAAAATCATCGGAAAGTTGGTTCATCAGATACATTTTATGTTCTGAAAGATTTTGAGTGAGAACGTGGGGGGACTAGACTGCAGCTCCTCCCTCAGAGGACAAACACCTCCCTCCTGCTTTTGTTCACTCCCATCCGGGAGGTTATATTTGCCTCAGAGAGCTCAACAGTTCACTTCAGATAGCCAAGGCTGCAGTGCAAAGTGTTTGAAGGTGTGACTGTATCTGAATGAGGACATTTCTGTACCTCTTAATTGGGCTTTATCTTGCATTTGACCAACGCTTGGTTTGCTACCTTTATCAGCTTGTGCATCTTCAGCAGCCTCATCTTAGGAGCAGTATTGGACACTTTTTGCCCATTTCAAGTGGGATTCGGAAAAGCGTGATCAAAATGAATTTTGATGAAATCCTCAGGCTTATTGGAGGCTTTGGGAAATTCCAGAAGGCGTTGTATGTATGGATCTGTCTACCTCAGATCTTTCTTGCATTCCACATGCTGGTTTCAGTCTTCACCGGGGCTGTTCCTCCTCATTTATGCCGCCCAACCTGGCCCTCAACAGGTAAGCCAGCCACTTTGAACTTCAGCCTTCTGACACTACCTGATGGCCAGTCTGAGTTGTCATGCAGTGACCCCTTGAACCACAGCGATGCTGTAACTCTTGGTGATGGGCATCCTCGTGGGAGCTGCCAGGGACGCTGGGAGTACAGCAACAACACTTTCAAAAGCACCGTAGTAACTGAGGTAAATTACTCTATGATTCAGGATTTAAGTTTTCTTATATCCACATTTTCACCATATGGGTTTAAAATCCTGCATAGAAAAGTCTAAGGGCTTAAAAGTTATATCACAGTGGACTGATATCTGAGAGAGGGTTAAATAAGAAGAGGGTTCTGCCAGCAGTGCAGGCATTTATATAATTGTCCCGTTGCCAGGTTATAACACATGAAACTGCAGGATGGGACATGTAAGTGGCTATATGAGTGTTCAGACAAAGCAGTGAGCACAGTAAGCGGAAGTCCCGCAGGATATTAGCAGTGGATTTAGAAAACTTCTGGAATCTTTCCAGTCTGTGACTGTGGATCCTGGTAGGCTGGGGCTCTGTGGATAGATCAACGATTTAAATAGTTTAAAAAGTAGCTTGCTCTCTAACAGAGCAAGTCGCATATATACCACCTCAAGGACAATACATGTTCTAAATAAAGCCATCACATAACTAGTGCCTTTATTAAAACATTGATCAAAAATAGCACTGTTGTCTTGGACATAAGCCTCAAGAGTTGTCTTGCAATACTGCAATGTTATGGTGCAATGTATTGAGTTTCTTGCTTCTTACAGGGTTACTATATTTCCCTGACTCACTGCAAAGGCAATGAGGACATACAAATCTAACAGGTTTATCATATATATGATAAATGCATATAAACATGAAAATATGGCCTGATTTTGGCGTTATAGGAAATAATAAGGTAGCACCAACATCATTCAGATTTGACCTATTAAGTCCTTCATATAACCCACTAACATTCTCCAATGGTAATAACGTGGATTTTCAGCACCCAATAAGTTTTCAGTTACCAAGACAAAGTTTTTTTTTCATGTGGACAAATGGGCATAACCTGGCACAAAAGGAAATATCAAGGTGTTTCATTATCCTCTGAGGACCATAATTATACGCCATATTCATCAGCTATCTCACTCCAGCAGTCTAACTAATAACAGTTTTACATTCGAAGATCTTCTACTTTTGCCCAACTCTTTTAGGCTGAGTGTGAGTTTTTGAAATGGAAATTGCTTTTACATTTTGTCCTTTGATCATTGCAGTGGGATCTGGTGTGTGACAGTGCTAGCCTGAACAACATTGGCTCCTCCGTCTACATGTTTGGTCTCCTTGTTGGTGCTGTGTTGTTTGGGAGCTTAGCTGATAAGTAAGCAATCTATCTTTCGAGCACCATCTAATGTATGACATTACTCTGAAGTCCTGGTTTTATTTTGTCATTATAAAGTTTTTGTTTTGATGACCAAATTGTGAAAATGTTTTATTTTTCCAGGTATGGTCGCAGGATCATCATCCTCATCAACCTGGCCACCCAGGCAATATTTGGGGTTGCTGCAGCTTTCGCGCCAAATTTTTACATATACACTGCCCTTCGATTTCTAGTTGGAACATCCATCTCTGGAGTTATCATGAATGCGTTTGTTCTAGGTCAGTGCCATATACAAATTGTATGCATTTTTTCTCTGAATTTACAAAAGAAAGCTATTCACAAAATCACAGCGAACTGGCTAACAGGTTATGGAAACCTCAAAATAAATGAATTGTTGAGTGACATTTTGCCTTTATATGACAGTCAAGATGATAGAAAGTGTGTGTGTGGGGGGGGGGGGGGTATAACTGACAGAAATTAGACTTGCTTAGTTTCAAATGTTTGAGTACTCTAAATTTGACCCTAAAAGGGATTCATAATCAGGGTGAGACTACAAAGTAGTAATGCACAGCACTTTGAAGTTTTGATTGCATTATTACAATTTAGGATATTTACTGGTCACTAAAACCATAATTGTAAAGCCTCATGACATTGATAGAATTGAAGACAGTTTAAAACTTGATGAAATGTTAACAGAAAATGTATGTATGTCGTAGCCCAATATACACTTTCAATGTTGTTATTGTGGGCACATTCAATATTTTTGTGCGTCTCTTGTCACATTTATGCTCCTTACAGGCACAGAATGGACAGGACCGAAGGAGCGAATGCTGGCTGGTATAATAACTGACTATTTCTTTGGTTTTGGCTACATTCTGCTGGCCGGGTTGGCATATCTCATAAGAGACTGGCGAAAACTGCAGCTGGCCATTTCAGCTCCTGGCTTCCTCTTCATCTTCTACATCTGGTAAGTGGACAGCAGTGTGAGCTGTATTTGATACAGTGTGTCCAGACAAGCAGGCAAAACGTATTTTCCAAAACTGTCCATCATAATTTTAATGAGAAAGGTCTTGTAATTGTGGAGGTCTTTTATTAATGTAAACCCCTTTCATACCATGTGACTGAAAACAAAATGTGTAGCTAAAGCTCAGTGTATGTTAGGTGCCAATCGTTGCATGCCAGACAAACTGTTCCTGATACATTTTATAATTTAATTAGGGCTGTATTCCATTATAGGTGTTCCAGCATTATTCGTCACATTATTTTTCTCGCCATTTTTAGTCAATTTGTCTAAGGAGTCAAATGTACATCAAAGCTTATCATAATTTTCTCTTTTAAGGGTGTTGCCAAAGTCAGCTCGCTGGTTAATGGCCAATGACAGGGAAGAGGAAGCATGGGAGCTGATCCGGAAAGCAGCACAGATGAATGGGAAGCCCCTCACCAAAGATCACGAAATGTGTCCGGTACAGGTGCAACAAGTAATTTTTATTTATTCAATATTTGAAAAAAAATGTTGCTGATGTGATCTGCCTTACACGTGGCATCTATTACACTTCTGTCCTTCCTGTGGGAGGGATCCCTCACATGTGACTGAGGTTTTTAAATTTTGTATTTTCGTGGAAATTCTGCAATCCCTTTCTGACAGTGAGGAATGTGATAGAAATCTTGAACAGCATTGTCCCACTTTAATGCTCAGAGCATGGTGCAAAAGACAAAAGGTTGTTTTTTAATATGCACATCGATGGGAAGCTGTTCTTTCTCTTTATACATTTGGCTCTTTCCTCTCCTTGTTGAGGTTATTTCTCAGGCAAAGGTCAGGATCTTCTGATGACATCAAGGCAACAATGCCTTAGTTCAGGCAATCACACCAAGATTTTTTTAGTTGTACAGTATACAGCACGATTAATGTTGCATTGTATAAGGGGGGGAATGAGGGGAACTCTGATGCATGAATATGGGCTTTACCAATATAAGTTGACCCAAGACTGGTTTCCAAAAAATATCATACTGAGGTTCTTAAAGGGATAGTTCCCCCAGAAACTTGTTATATACTCACCACTATCCTAATGGGGGTGATGGGTGAAGTGTTTGAGTCCACAAAACACTTTAGGAGTCTTGGGGGTAAACAGTGTTAGAGCCGAATCCAATACAATGGAAGTAGCTTGTGACCAAATCTTTAGATGTAATAAAACAACAGAAAAAACATAACAAGCCCAGACATTCATGTTCGACTTGAAACCGTGTCATTGGCCTAGTTAGCGAAGGTTAGCACGTCCGATGGTCCCTAAACACACCTTGTCGGAAGATATCAGCAGATATTTAGTCAAGTAAGAATGACAATGAAAAATGTTATGTCAGATTTATATTTTGTTTCAATATATTCCAATTTGACTGCTTAGCTTACACAATAGTTGATGTTTCTAAACAATGTATTTTAACTTAACAAGAGTTGTCATCGATACCGGTGATGTCATTAGTCTTATTTAGCAGGAAACTTGGAGTGAGGTGTGGGGTCAGCTTTGCCCCAATTCTATTCGAGGGGAGGCCACAGTCTCCAGACTTTCTACGCCTGGCCCGATAAAAAAGTCCATACAACGTTTGTCTGACTGACACCTTCACTGAGAAATATTGACAGCTCCCTTCGAGTGAGTCTGCTAGGAGTTACCTGAAAAATAATTAAATAAAGAGGTCTTGAAAATCACCCAATCTATAGTGAGACCTGTCAAAACGCTGAGAGCCCTCAGGACCAAATTGTACAGAACAAAGTGGATATGGTAGTTGTGACCAAGGCTTTAAAACAAACAACAGTTGGCCTTGGAGGTATCACTATGTAACGACTACTGGTAGCAACATAGTTACTTGCATACTGGTTCTGAGCGCCAAAAGGCCATCAGGTAAATGTACTGTCTGTCAAAATGTTACTATTTTGTATTTTATATCAAGAGAATATCATAATCATTAGTAGTGAAATACATCATTGTAGTTCATCTTGCTTTCCTAGCAGTGATAGTTAAATATTAAAGGGGCACAATCTCTGAAACAGTCAAACTGGTTTTCATTTAAATATGCAAACCATTGAAACAGTCAATGAGTCACTTTGTAATCCTCTCTCCCAAGTCTCCTACTCACTGTGTTTCACTCTTTTACCAGGTCTATAAAACTGAAGAGACAACAAAGGTGAAGAAAACATACTCATGCATAGATCTTGTTCGAACCCCAAAAATGAGGAAGCAGTCATTGATTGTTTTTTATCTCTGGTAAGTATCAGAAGAACATTACACTGTATATTACATTACTCTCTGTATACATTACATACTAACAATACATCCCCATGGGTATATGTCAAATTAAATGTTTCAGTTGGTTTTGTCCTAACATTCTATGACAATGCTATACACAATACAATGAAGCTCTTCAAAGTTTCTGGGACTGAAGACATTGCCCTGTATTATTGCTTAGGCCATTTTTTTTTCATATGAAGATACAAACATGCCCACACATGATTTGGAACAAAGTGACAGTTGATCCAAGAGGAAAACATTTTGCTTGGTGACAGCAGCAAGAGCTGCTATCAACCTTTGTAAGCATTTTCGGGCTGTAGTCAAATTAGAATATAAACTCATTGACTTGTATGCAAATGAGAACCTTTGAGCTTGGCTGGAAACAGACTCAACAAAGAAAAGTTATTTGCGGCTGTTTTCGGAGTGAAATAGGGCAAAGAGGAAAATATATCGCTGTTCCTGGACTTTTACTGTGTATATAAATATAATAACATAGCTTGCTAATGCAGGCATATACTTTTCACAAGTAAACAATTTGAATTAAGTTTGATGAGGCTGGAAAACAACAAGTTTTTTATGACATTCTGTCCAAAGACATGTGAAGGGGTTGAAGGGTGGCGTTCCATTGTGCTATTCTGAGAACTAAGTAATTAACAGTTATAAAAGAAGAGAGTATAGAGAGAGTTCCAACCCAGCTTACTCTCTCACCTCTGTACAGCCAGTCAGTCACTATATGAAGTATGGGCATGAATGTAAATAATTCATCAAGTCATTATTTTGATAGGACGTACCCAAGCCTTTAATGAGGACAGACTTTTTCTGGGTTGTTTGTACATGTTATAAATACACAGGGATTTAAACATCATGAGACATGATAGATCTATTTTACCAGTCTACATCACAGCTAGCATCTACCTCCCAGTCTTCACAGGTAAACTCATCTACTGACCAGTTGATACGTTCGTAGCTGGTTTTCCTTTTTTCCTTTTCTGAGATTTATAGCCCTAGGACTTGCTTCAAGGCTAAAACTTGTCTCTGAACTCGCTTTCTTCTCTTAAGTGCAAACGTAACTTGACGGGAACATAACATTACATTTATTTTTTCATTAGAGACAGGCAGTGAACTTGCTGTATGAAATGACCATAAATTATAATTCAAATAGTAACATAATTTCAGATCTGAGTCAGTTTCAAATTGGCAATTCAGTTTATATCGATTCAAAGCAATGCAGCATTTTTTATTCATAAACGATAAAGAATTATACACATTTATGAATAGCCCTAACATAACCATAAAGTACACACAAAATTAAAACATGTTAACATGCATGACTCCACATGAAGATATTGGTGTCACAGACCAGAAGTGGAATTAAGTTCATTAGGTGGCATCTAGACTGGCACTTAGGCCCCTTTATAAAACCACATTTAAATCCCCACAGATATCAGCCGTACATTTGCCAGGTTTTCTTTTTTTACTGAGATCTCGCGTTATTGTCAACATCAATAAAATTCAGCAATGTAGACGTTCTGAATCCCCCTATTCATCCAATCAAAGTAGTCGTTTTTACATAATCCTGTTTGTCATCTGTGATGGAAATCTGGAGATACAGGAGGCTGGAAACAACATAGTTATCTACTTTCTGCAGAAAGGATCAACACAGGGAGTCACAAGGATCTCAGAGTGAAGATGGAGAACAGTCAAATAGAAGGGTCTTATATAGGAGGACAAGGAAGTTTGCCTGAGCCAGTTCAGACTGGTTCTGTAGGGTAGTTTAAGACAGAAACTAAAGCACAGTAACAAATTATTTACATACATTTCTATTGGGTTCTTTCGACAGTCAATTAGAATTGCAAAGGTCAAACAGGTATATAGAAAGGTCATACAGGTTTCAGGTCATAAACATTTAAGGTCATGGAGTCTTGCAAAAAGTTACTCTTCAACTACAAAATAGGTTTTAACCACTCTTAGTTAATTTTTCCAATACACATCTTTAACAGTCAAAAATGATTTGAATGTAGAAAAATGGTTAAAGAAGGAGGATGACGAGAGGGAATTGCAGTTTGAAGGATATTTGTCATGGTTTCTGCAGTACAAAGAATCATTAATAATAATGAACTAAACACCAGTCATCGAAACAACAATAAATACTAAAATAAAATGAATACTGATAAGTAACTCAAATTAGCACATTAATCAAAGATACTGCAGATAAATAATGATAAATATGACATTCTTACATTCCATTGATGCAGAGCAGGGAGCTTCGATGGCGGTGAGTCAAAGGGTCGGCTCAGGTGTGTGGAGGCCTCATATAGATAGCTGTGCCTGTGCAGAGTTACTGTCTGTGTCCACCAGGAACCACCATTTAGATGGCTCAAGAGAATTCACAGCAGCCGCCCCCACAGGAGTCCAACTGCTGAGCTAGGGAATGAATTCCTTGTTGCTGTCAGGATGGTAATGAGGGTAATGGGATGCATCAGCTCTGGTGTACGCCTGCTTTTGAATTTAAGATCCATCGATCTGACTCTTTCATCCGAACTGAGATGGGCCTTTGTGATCTTCCCATTAGAACACTGGCTTCTGGGCAGTTGAGCATCCTAAACAAGTACCACATAGTTTTCTTTGAGGCTTTCCATTGTAGATAGCCATTTGCTCCGTACTTGTTAACTGGGAAGAAGGTCACGAATGAACTTTGACAAAAACTGATCTGCTATAATTTGGCTTTGAACCCGGAATCTGGAGTGTAAGTTACTTGAGGTAGTGTGGAGACACCATCGTCCCATGAGCCGCAGAATCCAAGACACAACAAGGTAATTTACACCATATTTTAAGCCTAAAAAGTCAGAAGGAAGTAGCTAAACTAGCAGACTTGGTTAAACGATGGTGTGTCTGTGATTGCACCTAGTAGAAAGATATCAGAAGACATTTAGGATAAAAACTTGGTGTAAATGACCTTGATTCCGTTGAATATGAATTACGGGGCTTCCAGACACACGAGCGGTATGGAGGCACACAAGTTGTATTAGGTCTGAAGAACACCATTCACTCCTATTGTTTTGGATTTGGCTGCAATGCTGTTTGCTCTTGAAGCTCCAGAGGTTTTTTTGGAGTCAGACCCTTCAACCACCCCTCCATCGCCATAGTGTGCAGAGGATAATGAGTGACTTTACATATTTCAGTAAACTAGTCTCTGTTGAGGACTCGAAAATGCCTTAGTTTGGCCCCATCTGGTGGTGGTGTCAAGAATGTAAGTGTCAAGCAACACATTTGACACAAGAATCTGGGATTCATCAATATGTGCGAACCTTAATTTTCTTTGTTCAAACAAATTTAGAACTTCTTCATGTAATGCGAAAATGTAAACACATACCCTTTTAATTAAAGGCATAATATATTGAAACTCCATTTATTTAAATACAAATAGTAGATAGCAATAATTTAATTAACTAATGCAGTTACCAAATGTATTAAATCACTATGAAATTGACACCCTTTCATCCTCATCATCTCTATAAAAAACCGGCTAGAGGTAAAAACTCTTTTGCATCATAACTTCTGTCTGCAGGAGTCGGAGTATGTGTGTGTGTGTGTGTGTGTTTTCCACTTCACTGTTCAGCACACGATATCGTCATGACAAACTGATGTCCTTATATGGAGAAATAGAGGCTTGGCAAATTTGCTAATTGACAAGAGCTGACATGCGCCTATCAATTTATAATGATTCTGACTCACAAACATACGCATGGTGGTGAGAAAAACAGCTGGTGGGTAACTTATTTGTGAATGACTTGAAATCTCCCATCCAAAATGATACCATTTCCCCACCTGTCTCAGGTTCGTCAACGTGCTGGTGTACTACGGCCTGTCCCTCAACATCTCTGACTTTGGGATGAACATCTATCTGACCCAGCTTATCTTCGGCCTGGTGGAGATGCCTGCACGCACCATCACCCTGTTCACCCTCAACCGCTCTCGCAAGATCTCCCAACTAGCTTTCCTAGCTGTGGGAGGCACAGCCTGCCTGCTGACCATCTTCATCCCCAGTGGTACAGACGCTCATGTCCTTACTCAGGAATTTAGCATATAATAGTGAAAGCCACATGTAGTAAAGTTCTGCAGTCATTGGTGATTTTTTCTATTCTAAAATGGTTGGTTAGAGGGAAGTTTTATTATTACGTTATTTTTATTGTTTTCCTACTGTCTGTGTGACTTTTCTTTGTCCGCTCCTCTAGAACTATCTGTTATCAAAACAGTCCTGGCCATGATTGGGAAGTTTGGAATCACAGCTTCTCTGTCCATTATTTATGTCTACTCAGCGGAGGTGTTCCCCACTGTGATCAGGTATGGGGGGTCGAGAGACCAGGAACAACATCAGGTTTCAGCTCTTAGTTATACTGGTTATAAGGAAAACAATTAGAGTAATACTTATGGATGTAAAGATGTTATTAATGATAGCACCAACAATTCATATAATAATAATGATAATAATATTTTCAAAAGTCTTTTATCAAAAAATATATTTTGCTCAAAGCAATGAAGGAAATCTGACATTTACAAAGCTGCGCTCTGATATTGATGTCAGTATAAGACCTTTAAGCACTATTATCTATGGGGCTCTATAATTGAACATGGCAACAAAAGTGATATCATTCAAATATGGAGCCATTGAAAAGAGGCAGAAGCTTAAAAGCCTTTTTTTAGCTCTGTGTTTTTGTCCTGCTCTATCACATATCACTACAGAAACATTGGTGCTGGATCAGTAATGTCTTATATAAGTTACACGTCACTATAGAAAAGACAGGATACAGGTTCCACTGACATTTTGCTGATAGGTGAACGACATATCAGGGGCCTCACTATAAAACAGTGCGTCCGCAAAATCAGATTTGTAAAACCTTGCTCAGCACGCACTCCTGACCGCAATGTTCTCTTTATAAACCACAGTCCACCTGGAAACCTGCATACGTGAATCTGCCTCATACTCCGCCCTTTGCATGCCCACTTTCAACTATTAATTATCAATGCAAAGCACCTCATGAATATTATTGACCCTGCTGACCAATAGGTAACCAAGGTGAGTCATGACAGTCATGACAGACTCACTGCATTAAGTTATGAGAAGAAGAAGCAAAACTATCTGACCCTGACATCGAGGTGTTTGTTACTGAGGTGGAGGAGAAGAAAGACTGATTGTTTGGTGGCCACAGAAGCGATAAACAAAACAAAATCAATTTTTATATAATAATAATGAATGCCTCGGATCTGACACTTTCTGAACATAATTTACTGTAAGTTATCTTATTCAATTGAACGTTCGTCTGGAACAGTTAGGAGCACAAATAACACTGTTTGTTTTAATGTTGAAGTGGATCAATAATCTGGCTCCAGTTCACCACCTAGCATCAGCAATGTCATTTTCCCATCTCCAAAAATGTTTGTACGTATGGGTCGGGGTTAGTGTAGAAATGCGAACATTCTCCCGTCAGGTTTGTTTTTATAAGTCCTAACGTTTGCGTGAGAAGTGGCGTACACAAGTTTCAGGCCACTTCTTTTGTGCATACGCAACAGTTATAAATGAGGCCCCAGATGTTTCTCTGAAAGCCTTCTATAATAACATGGGGGGCACAGAATAAGTGATTCAGCAGACGCATTAATGATTTGCCTTTGGGTTCAGACTCAGGTCTATCTTTCTTCTCATGTAACTCTGATTTACAGACAGAACGGGATCGGCCTTGGCTCCATGTGTGCTCGCAGTGGAGGAGTCTTGGCTCCCATGATGTACCTGCTGAGAAACATCAGTCCTCATGCTCCCATGTTGCTTTGTGGTCTCTGCCCTCTGCTGGGCTCTGCCCTCACCCTGCTGCTGCCTGAGACCGCCAATAAGCCCCTACCTGACACTATAGAAGATATAGAGGGAACCAACCACAGGTCTGACACCAGTACTTTTATACATAGTTTTGAATGGGTCAGTTCACCCAGAGTACAACCTCTAGTGGTGTGTCTTCAGATGTGTGTTTGTTTTTTTATGAAAATGATCAAACATTAAATTGCCATCTAAGGCAACCTATTTTTTGTTGTTGCCGAGTATTACAGAAAAAATTTAATATTTGGTAAAGACTGAAAATAGTTTTTGCATTAAGGGCAGATGATCTGCCTAAAGAGATGCTGATTAAATGTTCCTTTGAACTTTTCATCTCCGTTGTACTTTGGAACAGACCGAAATCTCAAAGAATGATATCTGCACAGAAGGATACTACAATGAGGCGAGAGAATTGGTTATTTATTTATTTTTGAGATTTTGGTGAACTGATCCTTAAAATATTGTATGTTGAATTTTTATGCCATTAAATATTTGGATCAGGGTTTTTTATTAATTAGTGCAATAATGTAGCATTGAAAGGTAAACGAATGAATGGAAACCATATGGTTATGTTCTGTGTACTCAAATAATTTGTTTATCAATTAGGGAATTCATATTATATTGGTGTAGACTCTTACTTTGGTACTTTGTACATTGAATATTACTTTACTGATGATTTACTTGAACCTTGCGGTCTTACCTACTTGTCACTGGAGAATGAAATTTTAACTAAAAGACAAAAAGATTATGCTGCTTGGTTTTGGTAAACAAGTAATCAATATTAAAAGGGGTGTGACACATTTTCCAGTGGTCATCAGCATTGAAAAAATATAGTGATAGAGTTTGAAGATTCAGTTATAAACATTTTTAATAAAATCGTTTTGTCTCTTTCTCTGTCAGTGAAGAGGACGGCGGAATGAAGCCTGTCATCTTTGACGCATCTACGAAGAACATGAACACCGGCAGCATCAGTATGAGCTGCTACGTGGGCAGCTGTAGCTGAGGGGTAGAGCGGTTGTCCTCCAATCTGAAGGTCGGCAGTTTCAATCCCCAGTCTTCCCCATCTGCATGCAGAAGTGTCCTTGGGCAAGATGCTGAACCGAACTGCCCCCATAGAACAACAAAGTGCTGCTGATAGATGCACGGTATGAATGGGTGTGTGAATGGGTGTATGTAAAACTTTATGTAAAGAGCTTTGATTGGTCATCATCAGACTAGAAAAACGCTATATAAATACAAATCCATTACATCCCATGAGGCAGTCAGTGTTTTTCAGTACTGTTTGTGGTTTTGTGCTGACTGAGCATTTCGTGTACATTATGTGTCTCAAAGCTTTTTTGCTGGACGCAGCTTCCTGCAGCAACTGGATAGAGATTGGTGAGCAAAAACACCTGATACAACTGATATAACTTTTGCTGCATTGTGATTTGGATTTGTCAATCACATGAATGCAAGCACTAAAGCCTCTTCCTCCAACTCAACTGCCTGGACCCTGGTGCATCCCTGCTGTTGTTTTACCCCCGAACAAATCTCACTAATCCTCAGTGTTGGACTTCTGAAAAGGAGAAATCTACAGGTTTCAACACATACCTGCATTGCTTTAGGTCTGTACAGCGGCAGCACATTCATGATTCTTGAGTTGTTTCTCTATTCAGTCTCAGCTTGGTTGTATTTTGAAAGCTGTAGCTTTATCAGTACTACATGTACAGTAAGTTTGCATCCCTCTCCGTGCAGTCAGTTACTCCTCCTCTCTTACGCAAACACACTCCCCACTATGATATGCACAGGAAGAAGAATTGTGTATTTGTCTTGTTCATCTATGTAAGAGACCACAAACTCTCACCAGCATGGGGGTTAGTATTATTGATTTCTGTATGCTTTTGTTTATTTTTACTTGTATATTTCTGTCATTTAAAATGTATGTACAATGTTATGGAGATCTGGAAATACAAGAGGTTGAAACACCATATTTGTCTTTTGTATATTGTATTTAATAAGGGGCTTTCTGTAAAAAGGGTCATCACAGAGAGTCACAAGGATCTCAGTGAAGATGCAGGACAGTCAAATACAAGGATATTATATAAGAGGACTAAGGCTATCTCTCAGAACCAGTACAGACTGGTTCTGAGAGATAGCCTTAGCCTGAGGTCTTCCTATTTGTTCAGTTTATTGGCGGGAAATTTGCGGTGTCAGTTTACATTGCATTTGCAATCTAAAGGTTTTACTCTCTGATTGCACTCTTATTAGCCTTTAATGCCTTTGATATGTGCCGGCCATAATTAACTTGTCTCATCTTATAACTCTGTTCTCACCAAATATACGTGGGTGGGCTTAAATGCCTCTGTATTAGCACAACTTTACCGGACTGAGTTTCTGAGAGACGATCCCTTTTTTGGCAAAGCACCGTCTGAAGATACAAACTACTCCTCTTGTCAGAAATGGCTGAACCTCCTGCACAGCCCAGCCTTTTCCATTGTTACCAGTGTTCAGCAGAGCTAAGTGCCCCTTCATGGGTAAGAACCCAATAGCCAGGGTTGCTTGGTTGAATAAGTCGAAAGGATATCGTGTTTTTGTTATTGTTTTATTTCTGTGTGTGTGGGTGCACACGGCGTCGTCTGAGACTGCTGCTGCTCACATGGGCAGGATGGGAGAGGAATCTAAACACAGACAACTGATTTACATGTGTTTCCTTTGGACATAAACAGATATACATTCAGTTCTTTGGGGAGTCTAAAGGGTCTGACAGTTTTCAGGTCAACACAGTTCAGACCATAAAACAGCTCAGGTCATAAAGTATTTGGACAGTTTGTATACGTATGTAGATACAGGTCATAAAAGTCTTACTTTCCAACTACAACATAGGTTTCCCACATACTTAGTTAATTTTTCATTACAACATAAACTGCTGGACACCAGCCAAACACTGCTGTCTCTAGGTCTTGGAGGCATAGTGGGTTTTTTTCAAAACGAAGGGGTATGGCCTAAAATATTAAGATGACCAGTATTATGCAAGTTCACACCTCTCAGGAACTACTTAAAAGTTCAGTTCAAAGTAAACATGAATAGTTCTCGTTCATAGGCCACCATTTAAATTCTGAGCTAGTTTATAGTTCAGTTAATTTCATAGTTTTAAGGTGGAAAGTGAGAATGAAGACCTAACTTGTTTTTTTAACTTGATCCATCACTACCCCTTGCCTTAAACTGTACTTCATATGTATCAATTCCTAAAAGAAATGTTTTTTTTTTAATAAGTGCTCGAGCACCGTATAGTAGTCGGAGGCCTATTGATAAAAAAATTCCAGGGAAATGTATTGGCTTTTTGAGGGCTTTAACAGGCTCAAATTCTTAGCAAAATTTGCAGAAAATTGCAAAGTGATGAAAATTTTCGTATTCTGGAGTAGTTTTCAATGGGCGTGGCAAAATGGCTCAACGACGCCCCCCCCCCCGAGTCCCCCGGAACTCGTTCACATTGACCGATCCTAAAAAATAAATTAAGATCAGTGTTGATCAACAATGCACAGTGGAGTTATGACATAATGCCCCTTGAGACTATTTTGTTTGTCTGGTCATGATAGATCGGTGTGAAAACTGTGAACGCGTTCCAGGGGTCTCGTTGTTTTTGATTTTTTGTTCACAAAAGTTTGAAATAAGTATTTACGTGGTGTCGTCTATTGTGTTTTGTTGGGGCACAGCTTAAACGATCAAAGCTCAGCACATTGTGTCAGGATTTGGGGAAGCAATGAGCAATAGGACCCAGACGCAGAATATAAACAGAATAGTTATTTAATAGAAACAGTTCTTAACCAGACAAACCAACAAAAACACTAAAGGGGAAAAACTGGATAAATATCAAAGCGAGTAACAAAAACACAAGGAAGCTTACACAGGGGATTCAGAGGTGCAGAGGCTCAGGAGATCAGGACAGGGCAGGGAAGGGTAGACAAGGGAAGACACACAAGAAGCAGAAAACACACACAAGGAGGTGAGACTACAAAATAAAACAGGAAACAGAAAACACTTTTAACAAAAAGACTGAAATCACAAACTAAGATGACACAGTGTTCCTTTTCCAGTGCCTTTGTTGATGAAACAATTTGTTCCCTTAATTTGTAATTGCAACTCTAGGAGAATGATAATAATGATAAAATATCTTATTTTTTTTAAGACATCTATGAAAAGAAACTGAGCTGTGGTGGTGTATGTTTAACTTACAGTTACATTTTGTTTGGTTAAGTTGTTTTGAATGTCTGTACAAACAGCACATTTCAGCCAATATAGCAGGAACATAATACCTTTTCCCCAACATCAACAGTTTGGCCCTCATGGCATCAGCTGTGTCAAGGCCTTGGGAGTGTGTCCTGTTCACTTCCTTATTCCAATGCCAAGAGGATGGACTACGCGTGCGAACAATTGAGGAAGAACCTAAGAAGACTTGGCCTCCGTTTTAACCAATGGGATTCTACCTACTGTTATAAGATCTTACAGACGCCGTTCTGTTGGGTCTCGTGTTCTGATGCGACTCGAGGCTTCGCCAGGGCTGCTAGAGTTCTGGGGGAGTGTGTTGGATGCCCATTGTTTTTGCTGATTGATACCTTTCATTGCTGATTGATACCTTTCATTGCTAAATAAATACTTGATTGAACAAACCGAGTTCGGCTCATCTTTTCATATTTAGGATAAACCAACACGCCTGACAGTTTGGCGTGTTGACTTTGTATCAGTGGTCACATCAGGTTTGATTGACTTATTTATTTCAACATTTTTCTTTTTCTGGGATTAATAAAAAGCATAAAGGCTTCTTTTAATATGTTCTCCGAGTCAACGGAAAGCCGAACTGTCTAATTGCCCTTCTCCCTTATCTTGCTCTTATTGATTTTAATTTGTAGTTAAAATTTGTAACTTTTTGCATACCTGTCTAAGACTCCATGACCTGAAATGTTTATGGCCTGAAACCTGTATGACCTTTCTATATACCTGTTTGACCTTTCCATTGCTTATTGACTTTCCAAAGAACCCAATGGAAATGTATGCAAATCATTTATTCCTTTGCTTTGGTTTCTGTCTTAAACAACCCTACAGCACCAGTCTGAACTGGCTCAGGCAAACAGCCTTGTTCTCCTATATAAGATCTTTGTATGTTCTCTGTCTTCACTCTGAGATCCTTGTGGTTTCTCTGTGTTGATCCTTTCTGCAGAAAGCCCCTAATTAAATACACGTAGATTACTTTGGTGTTTCCAGCCTCTTGTATCTCCAGATTTCCATCACAACCTCAGATAATATTGTAACGAACTTGTAGATAGGTTTATGTTCTGTTTGACTGCTATGTGTTTGTTATGACTTATGTTCAGCTAAGTACACCATGTTAAATAAGTATTGAGATGTCCTGAGGGTCAGTGAACAGGTCGGGTTGGGGCATGTTATAGTTCTAGACCAATTGTTGTGGGGTTGGGTGGGATGGCAGGCTCTCATTGGCTGATGAGTTAGCGGGTCAAGGGTGAGTGAGGAAAGGGATCGAAGAATACGGTGGTCGATATTAGGGGTGTCGGAGTTACGAATAAGAAGTGTGTCGTGTTCGTTGGACTTTAATAAAGTAACACATAAAGAGAGAAGTTCCCTGTCATTAACAAGCGAGGACGCTACAATATGAACATGTTCACCGTTCAAATTCATTATTTATCATTAAGTTGCGTTCAGTTCGTCGTTCTCATAAAAATGAATGTATTCAACGAGCTAGTTCTCTTGAACTCGTTCTTGCACAACACTGAAGATGACAATATCTGAATTTAAAGTTGATCTGATGAAAGCTCTAGGAGAGGTTGGTTCAAATACAACATGTAAAAAATGGCCACTTAATTAAAGATTCGGGGGAGGGGGCTGTTGTTACACAAATGCAGTTTGAGGGATTTTGAACAAAGTACACTGACGTTAATTACCACTAAAATGTTTTTCAAGGAAAGCTCACAGTTTCCATAAGACTTCCCCATCAATGTCTTGAGGCCCTTCTCAAAATGTTTGACATGGTTGTCTCAATTTGAGTTATGATTTCTGTGTAGTTGTCATACTTTTCCAGTTTTAAGGTTAATTGGGCCATGTATGTCTGACATACAACAGCCTCCTGTTTTGTGGAAGAGTCATAACAATTTTACAGCACACCGTGGTCAGCCCTTGTGTAGTTTATTGGCAGATGACAACAGACATCAAGGTGCATTAGCGCCATCCACTGTCTACAAATGAAAAATTGGAATTAAAGGAACGCCTTTGAGGTCTTCCTATTTGTTCAGTTTATTGGCGGGAAATTTGCGGTGCCAGTTATTAAAGGTTTTACTCTCTGATTGCACTCTTATTAGCCTTTAATGCCTTTGATATGTGCCGGCCATAATTAACTTGTCTCATCTTATAACTCTGTTCTCACCAAATATACGTGGGTGGGCTTAAATGCCTCTGTATTAGCACAACTTTACCGGACTGAGTTTCTGGCAGATGATCCCTTTTTTGGTAAAGCACCGTCTGAAGATACAAACTACTCCTCTTGTCAGAAATGGCTGAACCTCCTGCACAGCCCAGCCTTTTCCATTGTTACCAGTGTTCAGCAGAGCTAAGTGCCCCTTCATGGGTAAGAACCCAATAGCCAGGGTTGCTTGGTTGAATAAGTCGAAATGATATCGTGTTTTTGTTATTGTTTTATTTCTGTGTGTGTGGGTGCACACGGCGTCGACTGAGACTGCTGCTGCTCAGCTACACTAGTTAGCAGCAACAGTCCAGAGTGACAGGTAAATGGTAGTAATTAGGTTAGTGGGCAGGGTCATTGAATGATCCTGTGACTTAGAGGCATCATCATACTATATTGAGTATATGCAACTTAAAACTCACCAAAGAACTATCTTGGAGAGGTGGTGTTTAACAATAGAGAGTTGGCTCAAAGAAGAACGCATATTTTAACTGTTAACTGTTTTAAATATTTTATCATTATCCATCAGATTTCAGTTTGCAGGTTATTGTTTTTATGTTGTCACCTCCAACCAGCTGTTATTAAAACTCCAGAAATGCTTGTCAGCTTCCTGTGGTTATATGAGGAAGAGAAGTAAAGCTGTCAAACCTTAATGCGCCTCAATTGCTAACATGTAAGCAGAAACGTTTTTACTCTCCGCAGAAAGTAAGTGCTTGTGCAAAATCTGATTTATGACACTCGCTCACCACCTGATTTGTTTTTCACCACCATGTGTATGTTAGTGAATCAGAATCATTCTAAATAGACGGGCTTGGCAATTAGCATACTGCCACGCCTCTATTGTCTCCATTTAAGGACATCTGTTTGTCATTAAGAGAGCGGTGGGCTGAACAGTTAAAGTTACTGAGAGACTGTCCCGAAAGGTGTTTTCCTTTGATTCTCTAGTTTATGAGACACACGTTTAGACCTGCTGCACAACACGAGACGTATCGTGACGAACACAGTCAGGACATCAGGGCTAAAGTGAGGGGAACAAACCGAGTCATGATCCGACATCATCCATTAATAATTAAATACATGTGATTATCAGTATAAGTGTGAGGAGGGACAGAGACGAGCACAAATACACACACACTCACACACCAACTCACACACACACTCCCGCAGACAGAAGAGTTCTTTCCGCAGATTACAATTTACCGAGGTCTTTTAACTTCATTGTTGCAGAAGAATCAAAATCCCTGTTTATCCAGAAAATATAAATATGAATTCAGCAGGTTTTAATAGAGATGATGAAGATGAAAGTCGTCAATTTCATAGTTTGTTAATACAATTGGTCAATGCATTAGTAAATTAAATAATTGCTGTCTATCTACTATTATTATTGTTATTTGAATAAATATATTGTTGATATGCATTAAGTCAAAAGGGTGTGTTTACTTTTTCTAAGTAAACTAGGCCCATTATGTCCCTAGTGTTGTTACTATTTGGTAGTAATTGTGTGTTGTCCTTGTTGGTGATTATTTTCTATTTTATCTAACTTCTAATGGGATAACCCTTACTCAAATACAAAGTGTGTAACTAGTCTGGTAATGTGCTTGTGTATACTTTCATGAACGAGAGATGTGTTCCTAATGTGTGTGCAAATGAGTCTGATTTATTATACTTGTGCAGTAGAAGGGTTTTTAGTAGGATCAATTGTTGCCAAAGTACTATGTTGAACTATGTTTTTACTGAGGGTAAATGTAGCTATTGAGAATTTCTTTGTGGTGGATGCAGCTTTTTAAGCTCCTGGAGGGTTTTTAAACAACAAAGATGTATCGTATTTGTTTTTAAACGAACCAAACTAAAACTAAACCTTTTTGTACAGCACTATACATTTCAGCAAAACACCTGTCTTACTCTCTAAACTAGACGTTATAACTAAAAAATATATATAACATGGACTAAACTGTATCTACTAAATATTTACATACGTGTTTTCACTGCAGGCCTACACCTGTCCATACTGTGGATGTGTTTCCACTGAGGACTTACCTGAGGAGCAAAGGTATGGAAGATAATTTGTTTTCACTTGATATTTAAATTTGCTTTTTTACCTTCTTCACAACTGTGTTCCTTCACTTCTGATAACAGTCCTGAAGCCACACCCTCTAGCCATGCTCTCAACCTCGCACCCTTAGAGGTCAGTGGCTCTATACCAGCTAAGCTCACCTAAAAGAACTTTTGGCACATTGCACAATGATTTGACATTGTGTTTTCCATTAGAATAATAATAATAACACTTGTTCACATATCCCTTCGGGCATCCTCCATTGGTTACGATTATCGACAAAATGAAGGAACGGGAAATTACATTTTGGCGAGGATACAGGCTGCTGCGACCACAGTTTCAACGCCGTCTTCGAAGATGGGGTGGGCCTGCTTTCACAGGGTGAGATAGATGATTGTGTGTTATCAAAAATGAAAAATCACTCATTATTTACTCACCACTATGTCACTGGGGGGGTGGGTGAAGTGTTTGACTCTACAAAACACTTTAACACTTTAGGAGTTTCAGGGGTAAACACAAATACAATACAATACAATTGAAGTAGCTATTAATACATTTTCCAAACGTAAAAAATAACATAAAATGCCTCCTTACTGCTCTTGTAGTGTCATCCAAATGTCCGGAAGCAGCGACATACATTTTCAAGTCGAAACGGCGTCATTTAAAACATGGTGTAAATGACGCCGTTTCGAGTTAAATATGAATGTGAGTCATTGTCTAGAGTCATTGTCTAGTTTTCTAGTGGTGAGTAGACATTGAGGGAATTTAAATTTTTGGTGAACTATCCCTTTAACTAATGAAAATACAATGTAATGCCTGTTTGTTTCTCTGACTACTTTCTTGTTTTGCAGGGCCATGCCAAATGCAGTGACTGAAATGGACTTTATCTTCAATGCTATATTTGGACAGGTACACGTTCTTTTTTTTTTACAATAAATTGGAAATAAAAATGTATCTCACACCGACAGTTATAGTTTCCCAAGAGCTTTTCAGTTGATCCCAAGGACTTGCTCTATTTAAAGTATCATAAGAAATAATTAATTACAATGATGTTTATTTTATAGCAATATAATGAAACAAGGCTGCACCTCCATTTCAGGAGCTGGCCTTTTTTCAGAATTCAGGATACAAGGAAAGTACTGTGTTAGCAGTTAACACTAAACAAATAGAACTTGTTTGTGAGAATGGAGCTCTATAGCTAGAAGATCAAGCTTCTTTACAATTTATTCCATCAAATCAGAGTTATAATGGCTGTAGAGTTTAGCTAAATGTTTAAAAAGTTTGTCTTAAAGGTGTGGTTTATAGAACTTCTTTTCATGCAGATGACCTCAGCCATTTAATACGATTTTTCTCTTTTTCACTTGCAGCTACCGAACCAATTTGAAGACATGGGACCTCTTCCTGCAGACACAGGAAGTATTCAGAGTTTACCCACCATCTCCATTACAGAGGAACATATGGGTGAGTGCCTGCATGTCTATCTAACTCTCACTCACATTAACATACTCACTGTGTCTAAGCCACTCTCAAAACAGAAAAGTCATTTTGGACCAGTGTTGTCCTTTGTGCTAGCTTCATATATGGATCCAAACACCTACTAATGATCACATATCCTGACCTATAAATCAATCAACAATAGCATTTTATCTTTAACAAGACAACCAAACATAATCACAATACATATTTCCCAAACACACACAACACCAAAGTAATGTTGTAATGTCATTTTGGTGTTTGTGCAGGTGCTGATCTGGAGTGTCCTGTGTGCAAAGACAACTACAGCCTTGAGGAGAGTGTTACACAACTGCCCTGCAGTCACTTGTTTCACAATGATTGTATAGTACCATGGCTGGAACAGGTATGCATGTTTTCAATGATTTAAAAAATATATTGTGCATGATCGGTATCAGACATTGATCACAGTTGATCAGTGTTTGATGGGTATCAGATACATCAAACTATAAATCAAACTGTTGTTCTGTCTTAAAACATTGGACGGTATTCCTAGCACTAAACTGCAACACGACTCAAACCACCACCAGCTGGAAGTTTCAGTGCATCGGTAAAGCAGAAACTGTAATTTACTGAGCAAAAAAACATGCAGCAAAACTTTGGGTAAAAAAACCAAACTAATCTCTGCCTTCATTTTTAAGACATTCCTTTGGTGCTGCTGTGGCTTAAAAATATTTTTTTAAACCTCAGTGTTCTCGTACAGGCAAAGACGAAAAGCAGTCCAACATTAGGATGTTTTCTATAAAGGCACCTATATATAATTTGGAAAGTAACAAAGGAAAGACTCAATGTGTCAGCTAGACCGATAATTAGACTGAACTAGTAACTGTTAAAAAAGTGCCTGTTGGGGTGTGTGAGTGTGTGTGTGTGTGTGTGTGTGTGGCATTGTTTTAAATCATAAGAAAATTTAAGAGTTGCTACTTATAACTTGTAGAGCCGCATCAATCTAGAGACAGTAACCTCATTCTCAGTCTTACCCTCCAAGTTCTGATGGGACAATTGTTGCTCTACCAGGAGAAGTGGCTGCCACTATGGCTTCACACGTGGACAAAATTGTTGGTACCCTTCCGTTAAAGAAAGAAAAACCCGCAATGGTCACTGAAATAACTTGATACTCACAAAGTAATATTTTTTTTTTACTGAAGTTAACTAATAAAAATCAGACATTGCTTTTGAATTGTTGTTCAACAGAATCATTTAAAAAAAAAAAAACTAATGAAAGTGGCCTGGACAAAAAGATGGTACCCTTAACTTAATATTTTGATCCACAACCTCCTGAGGCAATCACTGCAATCAAGTGATTTCTGTAACTCTCAATGAGACTTCTGCACCTGTCAACAGATATTTTGCCCCACTCCTCGTGAGCAGGCTGCTACAGCTGTCTCAGGTTTGAAGGGTGTCTTCTACAGACTGCATGTCTGCTCCTTCCACAGATGTTAAATAGGATTTAGATCAGGGCTCTTAGAAGGCTACTTCAGAATGGTCCAATGTTTCACTCTTAGCCATTCTCGGGTGTTTTTAGCTGTGTTAGGACCCATGACCTGCGAAAGGGACCAAGTTGTCTGATACTGGGCGGCACATTGCGCTCCAAAATGCCTTGATAGTCTGGAGATTTCATTGTACCCTGCACAGATTCAAGACACCCTGTGTCAGATAAAGCAAAGCAGCCCCAGAACATAACACAGCCTCCTTCATGTTTCAATTCAATGCAAATAGGAGTGATTTTAATAGTAATTTGTGTGCTGTTGCATGATGTGTGCTGTTACAAATATTCATGATGTCTGCTGTTACAAATATTCGATTTTGACTCTTTATTTGAATACACTTGGTATTGAACTATTCAAACAAAAAGAAAAAGCTGATCAGATCATCCCTTAATTCTGTGCTACATCTCTAGCACAAGGGGATACTGTTGATCATCCAGAACAAAACAGGCATCTGAATTTGTCTTTATAACATGTATATTGATGGTGAACAAACTAATGACTCTTTTTTCCCCCCACAGCATGATACGTGTCCTGTATGCAGGAAGGGTGTTAATGAACAGAACACAGCCATGGATCCACCAGGGTTAACAGATGTGGACTCATTTGGATCCTCCTCTTCTTCTTCCTCATCTTCTTCCTCCTCTTCTTCCTCCACCTCGAGTTCATCTAGCGATTAGGACACTGCAGGAAACTAGCTAGAAAGCAAGTGTGAGGGTCAGCACTTTCGTCATGTCAGCTGTGTGGAGTTGTTTTATGCTCCAGGGAGAAAAATGCAAAACTATACAACGCAAATGTTTCAAGGGGTGGCAGCAGCTTTGGAAACTTCAACACTACAATTTTGATCCAACATTTGCAGAAGCACCAAATGTTTATGATGGCATCTGATTGTGGTGGTGGATCCTGATCGTGGGGGCAGCTAATCGTGGACTTTTATTTTCAACAATAATAAAAGGACTGCTTGATATACAATATGCCTACTCCGTTGAATTACATTACTGACAATAACACCTCAATTAATTTCCTTTCCATTATGTTACAAACTGTCTGTTACAATCAATGTTGTAAATACTGTTACACAGTCATCTATTGGGGAGAGGGATCACTCACATGTGTCTCTCTCTCTGATGTTTCTGTGTTTTTTTCTCCTGTTACATTACGTTACATGTCATTTGGCAGATGCTTTTATCCAAAGTGACTTACAATTAATGAATTCAACATCTATGAGAGGCCATTTTTTTAAGGGGTTCAGTATCTTGCCCAAGGATATTCGGCATGAATGCGGAAGAGTGAGGATTGAACCGCCAACCTTCTTGTTGGAGGACGACTGCACTACCCCTACGCCACACCGCCCCAAAGGGTTTCATCCATAGTTTTTCCTTACTGTTGTTGAGGGTTAAAGGCAGAGGATGAGGCACATTGTTTAGCCCTGTGAGAAACATTGTGATTTGTAAATATGAGCTATACGAATACAATTTGATTGATTGATTGAAAGGAGTGCGACAATAGTATACAGCCAACCAGGGCCATGAAGATCAGTGTGCCATTTCAGGAAACATTACAGAAAATAACAGAGAAATATTATTAAAGAGCAACTATTTGATTAATTTTGCTGAAAAAGTGGCTTCTTCTTATTTGAAGTTTATTGGCAGGTATGAGTCTTCTTCTAAACTAAAACCCATCTTTTCAGTCTGGCTTTCATGGAGTGTTTTATCATTTGTATGGCTTTTTAGAATTTACATTTTTATTCATTATGATGTAGCATTGTATTTTTTAAATAATTTTGTTAATATCTATTTAATAATTTCTTAGAATTATATATTGTATCTTGTTTTATTAACATATTATTGTTTATTATCATCAGCAGAATGAGACACTTATTCATTCATGCGTATAGGACATTCAAATGGAGCTGGAGATGCCACCCAAGCATCTTCAACAAGATGTACGAACGAGGTGAACCAGCACATATTACATGATCCAGAGCCTGCTGTTTTTTTAAATGCCAGCTTCCGCAGAGAGGACCAGCTCCTGATGTGAATATAAAGTATCAAGGCCCCATTCTAGGATATAGGAAACAACAATTAAAACAATTAAGAGGATTACAAAGTAGCGAAAACATCATTGGAATTTTTTATATTCAATTTCCACCAATAGATCCCTTTCATTTAAATCTTACACACTGAACCTTTAAATGCGCTCTCAGTCCAGAAGGCAAGGTCGACGAGGTAATAAAGGTGCTGCAAACATCGGGGCTTTTCCCATGCCGCTTCCCGTCACCTGTCTTCTTCACATCCAGATGCCGGACAGAAGATGGCGCTACAATATTAAGTAAAGAAAATGTACATACGTAGTTCCAATGTTCTATCTTCTGATTGGACGGCCGTACTGTCAGTCAATGGACCAGACCCCGGGTGTGTCTTTAAAAGCTTTGCCGTAAATTTTAGAAAAGGGGGTCGACACCCGTCAGCACGTAAGGAGGGATACATAAGCACGTAAGGACCCGGAAGGGCTCTTGCGCTTCTGCCATGACGTAACAATGTATGCAAACGACCTTGTTTGAAAATCAATATCTGTTTTATTTTGTTTTAAACAATCATCAAAACATTGACATATAACGACACTTCTTTGAGTAAGGCAGTTAAAAGGCTCTATTTTTTCAAGAGGTTTGTGGCAATTTCTTTTCCATTAAGTTAAATAATTAGCACAGATTTGTGTCCTCTGCCCCTAGCACGTCACATCTCGACGGCATAAAACCGCGAAACCCTACCTATACCTGTTTTTTCCCTCCGCCGATGGGTTGGGTTGTGAGTTTTTTTGTACGCGCGTAGGAATATGTCCTTTAGCCCGTGAAGGCAGCAGCGCTCTCGCCGTGGCCCTGCTGATATCAGGGCTGAGCGCCATCACCAGCTGACACAAGCAGGAGGCAGCGCGGGGACACCAGCTCCACCGCAGCAGCTCCACAGTCATCTCACAGAGGAGGCGATGGGAGGCAGCGCCGCGCACCACTAGACGCGCTTCCACCGGTAAGAGACCCCGTGTTTTCACTCACAATTCAACTCGCCTCCATCTCTGAAGCACAATGAATCACTTTGGGTGTTTGTTGTTGTTGTTTTTTTGACCTGGCGTTACTGTTGTTATTATTGACGTGTCTTCTCCGTGAACGTGCTTGGTGTGCTACAGCTACGTCTGCATTGGGGGCAGATGGAGTGAGGCGTCGGCTGCTTTTGACGCGAGGCTCCGCGTGTGTTCAGGGAAACCTCCACATCTAGCGGGCTGAGCTGGAACGAAGAGGCGGATGACACGAGTAGCTCATCCGCTGGGTTTGATATCACACAGGCGGCTTCACATCATCTTGGCGCAATGGTTTTTTATCCTCTATAATCCGTTGTTTACCAGGGTGCCCCCCCCCCCCCTTCCCAGTCTCCCAGTCTCCCAGTCTCCCCCTCCCACCACCACCATCAGCATCTCCTGGGATGCTTGTCGGTGGAGTCAGCTGAAGGACGCAGCCTCACATGATTCAGGATTCACATCTCGGGTTCTCTTACGTCTGAGCATGCAGATGCGGCGGAGGGGACACACAGCGCACGGCTGCATTCCTTTACATGAGCTGTGTTTTGCAGTTGACGTGCACTTGCGTCACTCAGATACAGTCAAGCCAGTCTTTGAGGCATGTGGTTGTTTCCACGGGATAATGTGGTGTTGACTCGTTTGGCATGACACTGCTGCATTTAAGAAAAAAATGAAATACTCCCTTGAAGTACAAGCCCTTTTCCTCTAGCCTTCCTCGTCATGAAAGGGAAGGTTCCTCCCGCCTCTCCTATGGGAATCCAGTTGAATTGCACCTCTCCTGTTACCTCTTGTCTCCTTTTGAAAGATTGATGGGCTTCCGTCCTTCGATTCCTGCTAGCCCATGAAACCTGCCCAGGTCTGAACCACAGCTATTTATTGAATGAATCAGCCTCTTTTTGACAACATGCGACTAACAGGGCAAGGGAAGCTAAAGGGAATGCATTCATTTTAAGTGGCGAGCAAGGGCAACATGTAGAAACTACTGTCTGATGTCCCGTTGGAATCTCCCTCATCTTTGGGGTTTGAGAGGTGCCAGCATCTGGCCCACAGTTTGCTGTTATGACCATGTGATGATATGGTCTGCTGATGTCTACAGAGCTCAGGTGCTGCAGGTGCAGCATGTGGAATGGTTTCACTGTACTGTTAGGTTCTGCTGCCAGGAGCATCAATCAATCAATCAATCAAATTTTATTTGTATAACCCATATCCACAATTCACAATTTGTATCATGAGGCTTAACAAGGTGTAATATATATTCTGTCCTTAACCCTCAACGAGACTAGGGAAGAAATACACCAAAGAACCCTATTAACGGCAGAAAAGAATGAGAAACCTCAGAGAGAGACACATGTGAGGTATTCCTCTCCCACAGAAGTGTAAAAATCGCACGTGTAGCAGAGCACTTCAACAAAATAATATTATAACATTGATTAAGACAATGTCTAACATAAATGGAGAAGTGTTTTAATGTTTACTGTGTTTAATTTAGTATATGCATAAAAGAGAATGTCTGACAAAGAGGAAGGGAGCAGTAATGACAATTGTTATGATAGAGGTATTAACAATAATATATATGTGGGACGGCATATTGTATATCTTATCAATCTAGTTGTAATGATAATCAATGATTAGACGCCTTCATGATCATGATCCAAACTCACAATCCACAATCATCTCTGTTGAGATGTGGCAGTCTTGAAAACTGAGCTCAGGTATAAGTGCGCATTGTTAAATATTGTTATTTTTAGAAGCTTTATATAGGCACACAGACTAACAGGGCAGATTGTATTCTCTCGGTCTGAGGATTATTTATTTCATATCTGTTGAAGTTCTAATACATCCTGCCAAATTTCAAAATTCCAACTCTAAAAGTGAAATCCTTGCTTCCACGTTTGAGTTAAATTTGGCTTGTTTTCAGGGGAGCTCTGTATTGCAGATGTCCCCATCTGAGATATAGCAGGGGAAAAAACTGCTCTTGTCAGGATGAGTTCTGAGTTAAGAGCTGCTCTTTTTTATTCTCTATGCTAGAGCTATACAATAGGAAGAGACATGCCCGGTATCACAGAGTAAAATCCATTATGTTAAGCACATTGGCCTATTTAAACAGACATTTATAAACAGCTTCATCCTTTTACACGCTGCCACTGAGGCTTTGTTCCTCACAATTCATGCCATCACTGACTGACAGGAGGATACTTTGGGCAGGCAGGAGAGCTCTGAGCAGGCAGGTCGTCACAGAGAGGACCGTAGAGCACAGGAAACCTAATTCAGTAGAAGAAGTATGTGGATGTAGTGTCTGCTAATGAGCTGCTTTTGTAATTTCAATCATTCCAATAATAAACTTGCAGGACTGCAGACTGTTTTTAATATTTTGGACTTGTTTTTTGTTTTCATAAATGGATATGCCAAGAATAATCAGTTATTCCTCCTAGACCCTGTTATGCCGGGGGTATTACAAATGGCATAGACCCTCTAGGGGCCACGTGTAATACCACTGGTTTCAAATATATTACACATTGGCCCTCTTTGAGACAGGGCCTCTGAGTTAGTAAATAAACCAAGAACTTAAAAATTACAAAATAGTGAAAACTTATTGACACACAGTAAGGTTACTTTGCTTTTTCGGCACTGATGAACCTCCAGGACCCTACTACGGTGGCCTACTTGGAAATTGCCCCCACACCATGTAGTTTTATCTTAGACATGAGTTATTTAACATGTTCACAATGCTGGAGTGAATGCAATTTTCTTAGGTTGATTCTGTTAAGGACATTCTGGTGTCAGTAGCTTGATTGTGGCTGGGACACTTTCAGTATTAGACAACTTTTACATGTGGCGATGCGGATGGTCTTAGTGTCCTTTTCTTTTCTCCAACTGTGGAATTTAAAGTAAAAAAAAGAAGCTCATAGATCTATTTTGCTGCGAGGTCTTTTTCCCCATCTTATAACTTGAAATTCATTCAGGTACAGTAGATCGTGGGCCAAATGATTTGATTTCTCTACAAATACAGGAAGTAAAAAAATAGGTTTTCACTGAAATTGAACAATTCACATTTTTCACTGCATTGGAACCAAATTAATGTACACATTTATTCCTTCTGCATAACATGGTACAGATCTGGACTTCATGTTACTTCTAATCCCTGTTACTTTACAAATATACACTGTCCCAGCTGTACACAACTGTACACAGGTCTTGATTGGAACATTTTACTACAAGTCATGGCAGCTGGTCAAACTCATTTAATGCTAATTACAAATGTCAGGTAATAACAAGTGCGATCCATGATAACTAAGTAATTGATTGAGAAAAAGCAAGTAGACCATGAATTTCCTTTTACAGTTTATTTGCACAAAAATTTAACTTGCTCAAAAACTGTTTTATTTACGTTTATGAGTATATAAATACCAGATTAAAATATTAAAACAGTACACACCAAACCAACATACATATGCTAGTATGACGTATGAAGTGTGTAGGTTCATGACATTTGAATATCTGCGATGCAGACATAAGTTGCTGAGAGGAAAAACAAAAAAGATCTCAGAAGTCTTGCTTACTGTTGAATAATTAGTAATGGGAAGAAGAACTAAAGTGATCAGTCTTCAGGTCAAACAAATAAAACAAATAATTTTTCAAGCAGATAAGCAGAAGAAACACTTTGTGTTCTCTGCCTATACTTCTACAGGAATCCTGTTATTTTTAACTTGTATCTTCCTCACTAAAGAGCATCAGAGATTTAAAATAGTGAGATATAAATCGTTTATTGTGATAACGCCTAAAAATATAATTTAAAGGCCATATCGTCCAGTCCTGATAATATTAACAAAGTTTCCTGGTCAGTTCATTGTCACTTTCTATGTGGAAAAGGTAAATTTTTCTGTTAAACACAATCCTTGCTTATTGAATGAAACCCAGTTAGATTCATAATTAAATGGTTATCTCATTAACAAAAGACGAATAAAAAACAACTTCTCAGCTGTAGACTCCAGTCCAGGGGTTGACGTCATCACATGGAGCTCGCAGTGGGTTAGATGGCGCCGGTGGAATAGAGTCATCCTCTGCTCTGTGCTCAGCATCACGCCAGAACCTCAGAGGTCAGAAAGACACCACAACAATGCTGTCCTTTGTGTCACGCCTCCAGTGGAGTGGGATGAAATGTGTCTCTCTTCCCTGCAGTTGGTGGCCGAGTCGTGACGTAGTCAGGCTCCAACGAAGTTATTGTTACAGATGAATAAATGTTGTAACACAGATGAATGAAGGCTGTGAGGAATTGGGGTTGGATGTTCGCTGACATGTGAGAGTAGAGCTAGATCATATGATGGCCTCCAAATGCAAGCGATCCCTCCAGCATCTCCCTCTCACCACTCACAGTTGTTTTTTCATGCTGCTAAAACCCAGAGGTTTCACCTCTTCTAACATTTTACACAATCCGTCAGCTTCATTAAAGAACAGGAATGTTTGTGAGCCTGGCATATATGCCTCTGGGTCATTGTTAAAGCGATATCATTGGAGGCAACGATGCGTGTAAGTGATACACTTGCAGCAAAGCGTATCAGAACTGGGCCCACGGAAATGTCGGCCTTAGAGGGTTGCCTCAAAGGAATTCAATTAGCAGATTGTTTTTCTCACTTCACAGAGTTGGAGTTTCACAGATCCTATCACAGCGATCACAACGTGCACAGTTCTTTATCAGCCCACCACTTCCACCTGCCACGGCTCGTCTTTACGTTTGGTTCCATGCACGTTGTCTCGAAATTAACATAGTGAGTGGCTGCAGTTGAGTGTGGCTTCATTTCCTCTGTAAAGAATCACATTTACTCATTAACATGTGGAGCAGAGCAAGCATAGCTTCCTCTCATATCCTGCTCAACATTTTCTATTTTTAATCTCCCTCACTTTTCTTCTTAATCTCTCCAATTCCATTTAGCTCTCAAGTCCATTTAGCCTTTATTCAGGAGTTCAGTAGTGCATTGGAGCACCTCAGACTATATTTAAAGCCTCACCACTGAATGAATTGAGCAGAAATCTTTTAATTCTGCTAGCCACCACCCATCCTGAAAGTTTATACTGCTGCAGAAGCAGTGGAAAGCAAGTGGTAGGCTCCTATAACAGCTTTGAGCCACATGCGGTGTCTGAGCAGCTAGCCGTAGATGGAATCATGTGGAGCATGTGGTGGTTAGAGGAGCAGCTGGGAGAGCACAGAGTTCATACTCACTCCATGTATTATGCTTTCTCAAGACTTTTTCTTGTGTATTGTACGCTATATTTGTCCAACTGAAATTACAGAGTGTGTTACCAATGGCTTTTTTATATTTTTGCTGCCATTTCAATAGTAACACAGCCAGCCTTCAAATCTATCAGTCCTGCTGTGGACAGTTTGTGGAGAGAAATAAAAGCAGAAACCTCGAGCTGAAACCGTCTTTTTATTTTGTTACGTGTTGGTTGTACGAAGATGTTAAGAAATTGATGGATATTTCTCGACATTGTATTTGATTAAGAATTTCATTTCATACTGTTTAGGAAATTAATTACAGCAAATACCATTATTTTAATAAAGATAACATTAAATAAACAATAATATCAACACCACTGTTTACTATGAGGGGCCGTGAGGGACATTATTCAGAATATCCTCTCACACACACATCTGAAATGCTCTCATACACACTAGTGAAAAGCTCTCACACGCACATATGAAATGCTCTCACACACACATATGAAAAGCTCTCACACACACATATGAAAAGCTCTCACACGCACATATGAAATGCTCTCACACACATATGAAAAGCTCTCATACACACATATGAAAATTTCAGTTGAAACGGAAGGTATTTCAGTTGAAACGGAAGGTATTTCAGTTGAAAGGGAAGGTGATCGAGGGGGGGCTTGTGAGCGCCGCATAGCAGTGTTTCGGTTGCGGTGAGGAAGGACACGCGATCCGAAGCGGAGTGACCCGGCTCTGCCCGGTCCTGATGCGGCTACGACCGCTTGGGCGGGTCCCCTGCTGCTCCTCCGGTACCGGAGCGACAGGGACCCGCTGCCCGGCCGGCCACCTCTGGGAGCCGGTCGACCCCCACGCGGTGCTGGCCGGTCGCGTCGCTCCGGTGCCGGAGGACCAGCCGGAGGACCAGCGGGGGCCCCAGCACTCGTAGCTTTATCAGGACCAGGCGGAGCAGGGTCACTCCGCCTCGGACAGGCTCTCACCGTGTGTCCCTCCTCTCCGCACCCGAAACACTGCTCCGCGGTGCCCACAAGCATTTCAGTTGACCACCACGATGTTGACGGTGAAGCCTGCAGGCTTCACCGTCAACATCTCCGCAGAGCAGGCACGTGCACAGACATTTTGGGGGGCAGCGGCTCAAACCCCCCAAAAAGGGCACCCATCGCCCAAAATTATTTATGAAATTAAAAATAATAATAATTATAATAAATAAAAAACACAGTAGGATATTTTCAACTGATATATTTATTTTCAAACTAACTCAAATTATCAAATTGAATGAATAACAGGCAAAAACAGACAAAACAAGGCCATACTGAATAACCAAATAATATGTTAGGGTTAGAGTTCGTGATGTGCTTTGGGAGCTTGTGAGTGCCACGGAGCATGTCGGGGTGACATTCTCACAAGAACTGAAATAAATGCTCCGTCAGATATCAGAACACATTTAGGGGGAATTGATGACAGAGAGAATCATTTTTATTCTTAAATATTGATGAATGAGGAAAAAAATGGGCTCCAGCAGAAGGGCACTTTTCTCATCCAGGGCAATAGGGCCAGTGCTTGAGCATCACTAGGGGTGTATCTGTGCATGTGCCTGCCGCGGAGCATGTCGGGGCGACATTATCACAAGAACTCAAATAAATGCCCATCAGTTTGGATGATTTGAAATGGTCATTTATTATCACACTAGCATTTAATTATCACTGCAAACAATTATGCTTCACTGAACTGTAAGTAAAGTACAAGAAAGTTAAAATAACAAAACCTGTAATTATTACTTGTGAACGAATATCATTCACAGTTATATTCCACAATACTATGCAAGAGCATTTCAGTTGTGTATATGAGCCCATTTCACTATTGTGTATGAGAGCTTTTCACTAGTGTATGTGAGAGCTTTTCAATAGTGTGTGTGAGAGGTTTTCACTAGTCTGTGTGAGAGCATTTCAGTAGTGTGTGTGAGAGCATTTCAGTAGTGTGTGTGAGAGCATTTCAGTAGTGTGTGTGAGAGCTTTTCAGTAGTGTGTGTGAGAGCTTTTCAGTAGTGTGTGTGAGAGCATTTCAGTAGTGTGTGCGAGAGCATTTCAGTAGTGTGTGTGAGAGAGTGTAGTTTTTCAGTAGTGTGTGCGAGAGCATTTCAGTAGTGTGTGTGAGAGCATTTCAGTAGTGTGTGTGAGAGCGTATAGTTTTTCAGTAGTGTGTGTGAGAGCATTTCAGTAGTGTGTGTGAGAGAGTATAGTTTTTTAGTAGTGTGTGAGAGCATTTCAGTTGTGTGTGTGAGCGTATAGTTTTTCAGTACTGTGTGTGAGAGCATTTCATATGTGCTTGTGAGAGCATTTCAGTAGTGTGTGTGAGAGACTATAGTTTTTCAGTAGTGTGTGTGAGAGCATTTCAGTTGTGTGTGTGAGCGTATAGTTTTTCAGTACTGTGTGTGAGAGCATTTCATATGTGTTTGTGAGAGCTTTTCAGTAGTGTGTGTGAGAGGATATTCTGAATAATGTCCCTCACGGCCCCTCATAGTTTACGTCCTGTTGCTGGACGACTTTTCTCAGTTTCAATCTCGGACTTTAAGGGAAACACAAAATTGTGGAGTAGATTTCTCCTTCTTCTCATGCGAAGTATGTGATACCTGGGATGAGACATGTTAAGGATTAGCTACTCTCTTTAAAAGCACACAGTGAACATTGGGGCATTCTAAGGCTCTATGTCTGCCAGATAGTCATCATAAGGGGGTTGATCTCCACGCTGAGGTGACGGGCGAGGCGAACTGTTGTCCGCCTCGCCCGTCACCTCAGCTGGTATTGTTTATTAATTGTATGCTAACCATGGTGTCAAGCAGACTGATGACAAGTGATTGCATTTTGAGGGAAAAATGTATGTTAATGTATGTTAATTGCCTTGAGCATTTTCATACATAATTAACTTGTGAAATGTTCTGCTTTGTTTAATGTCATATGAGTGACAAAGGCTGTATTCTGTTTCAACAAATCAGGCCTTTGCCGGACGTGTCCAACTTTGTCAGAAAATCTGCATTGCTAATCAGCTTCTATGCTTTATGTTTTCTAGGAATTTTTGTGTGAACATGCTGCTTCTGGTTCTCTTAGAGGCTTTGTGTGGAGAACTCAAGCCTTCATCTCATCTCAGAAAGTAACAATGCTCCCACGTCTTCCTCGCCAAGATATTCCACTTTCCACTGCAGTATACAGCCTTGTGAACTCTGCATCCCCTGCCTCCCTCAGTGTGATGCTCTGCTCTCTTTTTGACTGTGCAGCGTCATTTCTCTGCATTGCTGATGCAGCTGCAAGATGCTGACAAAGGAGGTTATTACTTGTCCTTGCTGTACCACCATGTTGGCACACTAGACCTGGACCTTGACCAGGCCCAATGCAGGCCATGTCACCGCCAAGGGATAAACCCATGTTGGCAGAGTCTTCAATAGTTTCCAAAAGCCAGGCATGTGATTCTCACTGTGACCATTTTGTTTTGTAATGAAGAGTTTGTTAATGAAGATTAGGAAATATATAGCAACTTCTTTATTATATAAGTATTTTTCTCAGTCTTACTAAACTTAAGAGGCAGGGACAGTATCGTCTCTGCTCGTTTGGTTAGAATACTCACCATTGTCTTTGACTGTGTGTTCATTTTTAAAACTGACATGCATGTAGGGCTTGTGATCCAGCCTAAAAAAGGTATGGTGATAATTTTAGGCTATATAGTGATACACAATATACATTTTTTTATATTTTGAAATCTCCACTTTACAAATGCTAAATTGATATCGGCGGGCATTTAGGCTTAAAACAAGGTGTAAATGTTTTCGTTTCGAGTCCAATATAAAGAGCTGTCTGCTGTGAGAGAGGCATGAGAAGAGAGAAGCGAAACTTAAGCAAAATGCTACTTAGAACAATTTATACTTGATGTTCGCGATATAGTAATTTTATACATCTCACGTGGAACAAGCCGCGATACATTGAGTATATTCGATATATCACCCAACCCTACTTGCGTGAGCTCTAGTCCCACACTTCAGTTCAGTTGGCAAGAAGTTTTAATATGTATTCAAACTACACTCCTCTGTGTTTTAAAGGCACTTTTGTCAGCCAAAACTGAACCACCATCTCTTAAAAAAAACTTTTAAAAGAATGAGTGTAACATTTAATCTAATTTAATTTAATAGCAGTCAAAAAGACCCAACTGACTATTTAGATATTCACAGCATCATTCATCCTGGAATGAATGATGTTACTCTTCCATTCATGTGTTGGCTATTGGGTTACTGATATCAACAATTTGAATTTGTTATGTCCATAATTAACATATTTCAAAATGTTATAATCCATTTTCCCTTTTAATATTGCATATCTAAAATGTCGTCAATTTTTATTATTGAAATATTGAATTTTTCTATTACAAGTAGTTAAGATCTGGCCTTGCTCCAGGCTACAGACTGGGGGTGACCAATCAAAAGAGCAGAGATGAGCGAGCGTCATAGACTTTCAATATGAAAGGGACATTCAAACAAGCCCTCATCACAGCTCAATGATTGTAGGAGTGATTGCAAATATGTCGAGCAAAAAAATGGTCTCTTGTGATGATGGTTTTCCAATCACAAATACTGTTCCCTGAGCTCATATTTTTTGTACGGTTGTGGGTATCATACTCCTGAATTGTATCTGCAGGATTTTATGCACTGCATAAGAATAAGATCAGTTGTTAATTCTGTCTCATCATGAATACAAAACTCTAAGGTCTTGACTTTATTATGTTATGATTTGACCCTTTACGGATGAACTCAATTAAATGCCTGTTATTTTAGTTTCATTCATCTTTTTTCCATGGATTTTTATGAAGCACTTTGTAACCTTGTTTAGAAAAGTGCTATACATTATTATTAAAACAAAAGCTGTTCAGTACCTCAGTCAAAACCCTGTTCCATTTCTCTTCCATACACTGGTGTATAGATTTCTTCATTGTGGCAATCCTTGCCATAGTCCTTCTCGTTTTTACTCAATAGGTAAGTTTCTTGATCGGTAAATTAGTGAGTTTTAAGAGAAGCCTCTGCTTGAACACCAAACCTTTTCCAACTCAGAATTTTTTTCACAAGTGTTTGAATTTGGAATATGAAGTTACAGTGGTGGTTGAAGCAGAGAGTCAGTGCCCATAGAGCACAGATTAATCTGCTCCTGAGTTGTGTCTGTCAGTCAGCCTCTCACTGAGGGTTGGTTGGAGCAATGCTCTATCATTTAGATTTACCAGGTAGGAGAACATACCTCTACAGTTGTACCCCACAAGTTGTAAGATTGCTCTAAATCCATATACAGGCCATAGCCTGCAGCTGTAAGCTTTGAAAATCCAGCTATTATTGAAATGGCAAAGTGCCATACTTACCCCTTAGAGACTAGCCATGAAATGAACCAGAAGTGGGTGGCTGACAGAGAGGTTTATTCTAACTTGGACAGGGCATGATGCGTCTGTGCGTACAGGAAAAGCGGTGGCCCGCCCACCACTAGAGACTTGGGTTAATTTCCATGCAGGAGCACCTCCGGCTTGACCCCTGGTCCCAAAAGACTATGAGTGGCTGTGTTCATGGGTGAGAAGCCACTGACGGACAGTGTCCCTGTCACTGAGACCGTGACTTCTGCAAAGCCATTCAGTGAGGTTGGCAGCTTGGTTCCTGTCCTCATAGAGTGAAAAGGGCAGGAAGAAAGTGAATAAGAGGAGGTGACAGCTGATCTCTGAAATCAGGCCAATATGCCAAGCCTGTAACCGTTTTTGAAAACTGTTAACTCCAAGAACAAAGTTCATAAGTTCTCTTTTTTCATTATGTGGCTATGAATTTTAATGGCATACCGAGCCTGGACATATACATAAAAGCTGTACAAGTATGTTTACATAGTTAGTTAAAACTAACTTTTCCTAAAGTGGGAAAGCTTCTAGTCAACACTCTTTCCTGTTGTGACTTTTAATAGTTAATACAGCCTTTAACAGCTATTTAGAACAGCAACTGTGGATCTTTGTTCTTATAGCGCTCAAACCAATAAACATTTTTTTTTAATGAAAAGTGATTAAATTTAGAAAGGTTTACTATACCGTGATAAATTACAAGTGAAATTAACTGATTATTCGAATCGTTGATACATTTTCCGTGGATTATTTCATTGATGAGTAATTGCCATTCAATTGTATTATATCAAGGGTGGCTCTGTGAGGCTATGTATTCACTGCATTTTCAATGATCCTGAAACCTATCTAATACTAACATTTGTAGCTGTTAGTATTAACAGGTTTACCTTTGAACATAAATAGTGGAAAAGTGTATTATTAATTTGAATTGCCTATGTCCTTAAAGATCATTATGTGTTATCATTATGGTCATCAGTGTACTTGTCATATTTGAGACAGGCATTTTTTTTTTTTTTTTTACAATTATTGCATTATTAGACCAAATTATTAAGTAATAACAAACAATTTTGACAAATTGGCAGATTGATAATAACAATATTCTAAACAGTTGCAGGCCTATGAAAGCATTAAAAGGATCGCAGAAGGTACTGCATGACTGCCAGAATATGCCACAGCTACTCAAGGCCATCAGACGTGGGTTGGCAGCGACAGTGGCTCCGATTGATACATATGGTTTTGGGATTTGGCAGTGTACATACTGTACACGGTGGGCCTGCCTTCCTGCCCACAAGTCTGGTACCTCCTGTATGGATTCTGCTGTGTGTCTGAACCGTTCACTGGCCTACTCCTCTGTCCCAGGAGCAGCGCAGCAGCAGAATGACTGAACCCGTTGTGCCTCAGCTTGTCATGTGACAGCGCTGTGTGGCTGAATGGCTTCCCCCTCTGCCCCACTGCCATTATGTTTTATTGCAAGGGTCTGCTGATGAAAAGAAAGTCAGCTCTCGCTAAGGGGCTAGGGGGAGCACACACTCACAGCTAAGCCTGCTGGGAGCCTGTCGTCATGAATTCCTGGACCGATTGGGAGAGAGTGGAGAAAGGGAAGGAAGGAGTCCTCAGACATGTGGAGCAGCCAAATGGCAATTTTCTGCTGGTAAAAAAGACTTCAATCACATTTTTCAGCTGGAGTATTCTGGGACAGCCTAACAGTCCTTCTATGCAGACGTCTCAAATAGAAGGAAAACCATCTAAAATAGCTGTTTGGATTCTGGCTGAACATTTGGGTACTACCACTTTACGCACATCCCACTATAGTAACCGTTGGTACCACTGGTACTTTCTGACCTTCCAATCAAACATTTTTAAGAGGAGAGAGTAAAAATGTGTGATGACATTCAAGGTACTTGCAAGACGTCACAGACTTTAGTGGAAAGGAAGTTTCACACCGGAGTTCTTTCATCCTCGTCATCTTTCATATTTTTTTTGTCTTCTCAACTACTTTGTGTGTCTTTGTGTTCTGTGTTGTCTGCTGAGAGCCAGTCAGCACATTGCTTCATTTGTAGCATTTGTGCGTGCGTGCGTGCGTGTGTGTGCGTGTGTGTGTGCGTGTGTGTGTGTGTGTGTGTGTGTGTGTGTGTGTGTGTGTGTGACAAGCAGGTGGCTGCAGTCCATGATATTGGTCACTTTTTGTTTGTTTATTTGTTTGGTAGTTCTTTATCTCTTCTTTCTGTAGAAGCACAAAATCCCTGTTGCCAGATGGCAGTGGGGAGTAGTATTTTTTTTAAGCCTACATTCCTAAGTGTCCTACATTTTAGAGATTAAACTCATTCACACCTGGAGAACTGAATGGATTTTAAGCCTCCATCCATCTGCCGGAGAGGCAGCGAAAATTACAACTTAGCAGTGAAATGGGCCCATCATGCAGGCGTTTGAGTCAAGCTGACTGCTCATGTGCGTTCTGTAGCATCCTGTTGTTTAGTTGAAATATTATCTATTATCTATATCTATTATCTTTCTGTGACTTTTTTTTTCTTTTCTTCAAATGTGATTGGATCATTCAACCTGGTAAAATCTGTGTTTATATCTACGTCTTTCTTATTGTTTGTCACACTTTACTTTAGTATTACCATGTTAATGGGTCAAAAAACGCTGAACTAACAGAAGTTAAGTCTGACAGAAAAAATAGCAAGACCTGTTTTCTTGAAGAAGCGTGAATGATGGCAGTTGGAACACACTGTGGATATTCATGTTTTATTGAATGGGACGATGAATAATTGAGCATCTCTGTATCCCTGCAGGGCCTCTGTTTTGGCGTCACACAAAGCAATGTGGAGAAAATAAAGAACCTGATACGCTGAAAACCAGAGGTATGACTCTTACACACTCCACTGGACTTGTGTACACACATTTGTAGCTTCACACAAACACGCTTGTAGGTGAATTCAGGCGTGTTTACTCACCTTATGAGAATAACCTCATGCACTGTGCATGATGACAGCAGATGGATGGATGGTAAAGCTCATTCTGGAGAATTTTTCTTGTCTTAATACACATGTGGGTCACAAGGATTGCAGAGCAAACACATGCACATGCCCGACATTAAACCACGCACAGATGCCCACAAGCTGGCAGCAACTAGTTAAGATTGTGTGCCAGTGGCAGGTCTGCTGTCCCAACAACATGCACATACCTGTTGTGAATTAGCATGGACTATGTATTCTATAGGTTGCAGCAGGTGTACAGCTCCCTCATAAGAAGAACGAATAGAGAACGCCACCTTGTGTGTCTGTTATCACTGAAGCAGTACTGTTGTTACAGGCTGACTCGCAGCACAGCAGATGATACATGTCCTGTCACAGGATATGACTCTAATGTGTATTTCTGCTGCTGCTGTTTTTACCCCACACTTGAGCAAGTTAGGTCAGCCCATAAGTTGATGCAGGAGGGGGGGATCAACAAGCTCTAAACACATACAATCAGCTGGAACTCAATCGCCGCTGTATCTGATTTCTCATGTTTCTCCTCTGATCTAAATGTTTTTTCTGCCTTATCACATGCAGCATATTTCTGGGCTAAAGATGCAGCAGATAAAACCTGTTTCAGTTATTTCCTAATCCAAGTTTTCACATGCCGGGTCCTCACTAGGTTAGACTGGAACAGGATGACACGGATGCCAGATTAGTCATTGACAGCAGGCAGCTATGTGTTCTTTGCATCTGCAAGTCAGACTGCAGTGACACAGTTCAGGACCACAGCAGCTCTTCACAGGTCTATGATGTAACTGGTTCCATGGACACTGAGAAGAAAAAAGAGGTGCTCTTTAACACCACTCACTGATTATATGAAGAAGGGCTGCGACTGTGGTAAGAACATGAAGTTCCCTTTCATTCTTTCTTTGACCTGGATTTTACTTGTAGTTGTAGTTTGAAGACATCTCAAATTATAGGACTGTTACATATGGCTGACTGAGAGTGTAGTGGTGGCCAGAGGGATGATGAGAACATCCTCAACCAAATTTGTATTTGTTTTCTGTAACTTTTTTTGCATGAAGGTGAGTAACACACGAGACAAGTCTCAATATGTGAGAGGTAAATACATAAAGCAGGTGTTGCACATGACCATGTGAATGGCTTGATAAAGATGATGGGTATCATTACGTGGTAACAGCCCAGCGAAGATCATTATCTATACTATGATAAAGGCAGAAGAACCCCCTCTTGTACTAATAAGTAGGCACATTTTGTTTCTGGTAGACATGAATGTCAATTTTGAGCCCCGTCCAGTCCTGGAGCTCTCTCTGCTGAGTCAATGCCCATCCGAGGATCCCTCTTCTTCGAGTGTCCACCACTTCTTTCACCATCTACCATTGACCTGGTGAAAGTTTCCAGGGGATAACAAAGCGCGTTCCTACACCTACTTTGGTTATGGAGTATTGATGCATTTTCTTTGTGCCGTAAATTGAGGTTTGGTGAGCAGACACATTAATATTGTGAAGGCAAGACTTATAGGAAACCAATCTAAACACAGATGTTGCCATGACTCAAAAGTCATTAGATTGAGCGAATCAATATATTTACTTCATAATGATTAGTTAAAAGAAAAAAGATCTTGTCTTTTGCAACATCACTTTCCATTAGAACACAAAATCAATATCTTTTAGAAGAATGCTGTTTATCCCTTTCTTAGAGTCCCATAAAGAGTAGGTGTCTATGACATGAGCATAGAGATTCATGCCAAACCATTGGTAATGAAAACAAGATTTCTTATACGAAACCTGTTTCTGCCAGACAGCTTTCTACCAGAACACATCATATTTTTTGTTTCCTGAGCAGTTTCTATGGAGTACAGCTCACATCAAGGACCTTCTGTTCTACACAGCTTCTCTTGTGCGACCTGTTGTGAAACCTAATAGATGAGCGTGTCCGGCCTGGTCAGAGGCGTCTCAGTCTGTAGCTTCCCTCTTTTTCAGTGTGAGCGGAACCTCCAGCATTCTGATAAAGAAGCTGCATTGTGAGAGGTCCAGAAGAGCAGTCGACAAACAACTATAAATGGAGCATTTTGGGGGGTCGATTTATCAATGAGTTGTTGCAAACAGGCTGAACAACGGAGGTCTTCCAGGAAACTGGAGTCATTTGAGGATCCGATATTCATAGCAAGTAGGTTTATCTTGCATGCTCAGTCATCACTGCGCTAATAGCTCCTTTATTATGTGTACTACAGTTCCCTACAGTGCCTCTGCGTGTTATACTGCTCAACAATAGAGCCAGCAGAGTGGGCTTATTTCGGTGCAGAATCCCAGTTTTGTGTGATTCAGCACTATTTCGGAAAAGAGACATGTCATAGTACATAGTGGACATTAGACGAAACGACATTAGCACACAAGACGAACTGCAGAGCTGCAATGGTAGCATATCAGAACCACTATGACTGTGGGAACGTGGAGCAGATATACTGTGTGCGTGGGTGCCTGCATATGTGTAAGTGTGCGCCTCAGTGCTCTTGCTGGGTGGGTGGTATTGGAGGCTGGTGAGAAACGGAAATTGAGACACTGGTTCCAATCGTGTGTGTTCGTGCTCCTTGCTTGTGCGGGAGGAAGAGCTGAACTGCACTGTGATAATTATCCTCACATTGTCCAGACATTGATATTCATTGCTAGAATAATTTGCAGCCATGAGACAAACACTTGTGTTCGCCATTTGCATCATCACAGCTTCAAAGCTCTCCTCCTCCCTCCTTGTTGCATCCACGATAATGACTGCCAGAATGGGCTGAGCAACTGTGCGCGGAAATGTCAGCTTTGCCATCAGACTGTGGCTTCATTGTGGTTTCCAGTTTGCCTGGTGGTAGGGACGTAGTTAAACCTCACTCCATTATATTCTGGTTATATTCTACATCTGGTGGCATTGCTTTTCCTTTGTCCGCCTAATCATGATCACCATAGCTGTGTCCCACCACAATTCACACAGGATGAATTATACACGTCAGCCCTCCTTGCCTCTTACTACCACTGTGATAGAAATCACTGACTAGTGAGTGATTTTATATAGGCCACCATATATTGAGTAGTGATCACCAATTTGTGATGGTTCAAAGAGCTCAAACTGAATAAGACAGAGTGAGAATAAAACTTGCATTATTGTGTGTGACATGGATGAAAACCTTCAAATTTGGCTCATGAAAGGCAGCAGCAATCAGAAGAACCTGAAATCACAAAAAATAATTGTAGTTGTGGCTCAGGAAGTAGAGAAGATCGTCCACTAACAACAAGGTATGCAATTGGGCTCCCCCATTCCATGTGCCTAAGTGTCCTTGGGCAATAGACTGAGCTCCCCTGACATCTGTGATTAACTCAATGCACCTCTTTATCTTTCTAGACAGTGAGTACTAGGTAGAAGTGAAGTAGTGTGATTTCTGACACAACCCAAGGCTTGAAGAGACATCTTGAGACCTCAGCGTGACACATCACCAGCAGATTCTGAATATAGAATCCGCCCCTACCATTCCTTTGCCCATTTGATGGCTAGAAGAGGAGAACTCCGTCTTGAATAGGAATTTGACTAATGTCAGAGGCAGAGCACCTTTCTCCCTCATCTGTTTGTGAAAGTGGAAACGTTAGCACTTTAGCTCTTGCAGTTGAACTGCTCGACCCCTCTCAGAGACGTCAGCTCTAGAAAACCTCAAAGTGCTGCTGTGCTGCACCGGATCCGGGGATCCACACTCAGCAAGCGGGGACAGAGAAGGGACACTGCTGCTCTCTGCTTGCAATAATTGCTCTAGGTTACAGTAATCATATCCATGTGTGACATCTTCATGTGTCAACAACACATAATGCAGGATGTCTACGCTGTATATGAATATAAATATCTTACACTTTAAAGGAGGAATGACATTTAGTCGGAGGTCTTTATTAAGGTTCAAGACCTACAGCATAACTTCAGTGTTTTCATGTTTATTCTTATTTATAAAAACATAATCTTCTTCTAATATATCACCTCAAATTGCAATGGTTTGTTACTTTCAGCTGGTAAAAACAGTCAGTGAATAAAGACAATGGGCAGAGTTTTGACAAAAAGCACAAGTCATGCCCTTTTCTCAGTCTGATTGTGATGTACTGGGATCTGTTAATCTTTTCTAGTCTTATCGACCTCAACGCGTTTTATATATTCTCACAAGTACATACATTCAGTCTGTGTTTGTATTGTGTATGGAACCAGAGACATTTAGGTTAGTGAACTATTCTTCCTTAATGTAAAAAAATATACACCTAAGCGTGTGTGTGTGTGTTCTTTCACCTATATCTTTGTGAGCACCATTGTGAGGGACCATTTTAAGCATATTTTGGGAAAGTGAGGACATATTGACCAGTTATCAGGGCTGTTTGAGGGGTAAGACTTGGTTTTAAGATTCGGAAGATAGAAGAACAGGTGTGTGTGTCTGTCTCAACAATTCTCCTCCCTCTTGCAAGTTCTTAGCAGAGGTTGAAGTTGTAAGCGCATTTTATGTTGCCCTATGTCACAAAGCAGTTATAAATCTTTACAAAAACAGACCAGACTGAGCTCCCTGACAATATGTATGCAGATGAAATGTCAAGGCTACCATATTGCCAAGGAGAAGATACCATTACATGGATTTATATTGGCCAGTTTGAAAAATAAGCGGCGGGAACAGCAGCAGCCGTAGCTCCTCATTGACAAGCCTTCAGAGTTACTGCCTAGCCCGCTGAGTGCCATGACAGGTATAGTGTCACAGAAGCTTCGAGAAGCTCTGGGCATACCAGGCCTCCCAATGGCTTCACACTCGGATGGGCTTATTATGGATGAGGCTGCACAGAGGCTAACAATTAAGTCTTTCACTCGAACGTGGCACAGCTGAAAACCTCATACAGACACATTTATGCCTTGCAAATAATCCTAATCTTAACCCACCCAGGCAAGATGGCCATCAATCCCACAAAGACAACCCCATAAATCCCATCAGGTTTAGAAATCACTTCACAGAACTTTATTTGTTTAAATCCAGGACTGCACTTTGATTGCTCAATGCTCTCAGTGTTCTTGCTCACCTATGTTATAATGAGTTATTTACTCATGTGCTGACTGAGGGTTGTCAAGTGGTTCAGTGCTGTTAAATGGTGCCAGCTCCGACGCTAAGACAAGAGCACTTTTGATGTTGCACTGGCTTCATCTGCTCCAGGCAGTGTGGACTGTCAATAACGCAGTTTCCATCGGTGCTCCACATGTTGGAAGTTTCGTGGCGACGTGGTTTTAATTATAATGGGGGGGCTGTTGGGCTGTGGCCATATGCAGGCCTTTGGTCCCTATGGACTAAGGCCAGTGGCTTAATGAGCAGCCCGCAGGAATTAGTGCTACTTTAACCTCAGTGTTTAGGCTGCTGGAAGAGGCATACTTCTCATCTGATTTACTGCCACTGATGGGAGGGAGGTGCAGAAAAGGAGGGTTGGACCCCAGCCTTAACAGACATATTAACCTTCTTCTTCCTAACATCTCACAGTTGTTTCCTCCTCTACTGAAAAAAGCCTAAAAACTGTAAACTTTCATCATTGGTCACTTTTGGTACTAGCACCAATACAAAAGCAGTTTCAGTACTGATAACAACACCCTACTCGTTTAATACCTTACTCATATTAGAAACTAAATAAAGAAATATATTAAATATTCAAGTATTATACAGACACGTATATTATTTATGTTATTTAAATTTAGCAAAAGAAGCTTACGTTCACACATAAGCAGCTGTATAAGAACATCATCCTGATTGAAACAATAAGATTATGAATCTGCGCCAGCCTGCAGGTTTTAATACTATACATACATTTCCGAACTACAAAAAAACGTTGGGGTAGTAGTGAGTGAGTATACCCAGTGATGTCGATAGCAAATGACAGCTGTTGATTTACACAGAACATTTGTAATTTAAAGGTCTTACACAAACACCGGCCTTAACTGAGAAACTGGATGTCACAGATTTTATTTTTCTTGATTAAAAGCTTTAGAGTTTAATGATCCTGTGTATTTTTTCCCCCTGAGTTTCAAGAGACATTCACTTTTTTAGCTAAATAATATTGCACCCAGGAAGCTGCACTGTTGAGTGTAAACAACATGAACACCTCTCCTGGCCATAAAGGCTGAAGTCTTTTCAGTCTCTTAAAGGGACTTCAAAGGTCCAGCTTTCTTTTGTTGCTCTGAGCTCCGCCCGAGGTTCACATTAAATCAAGTCATTTTGTCAGTGCAGTGACTGCTTCACCGTTATAACTGTTGTTTTAACAATCTTGTGTTGAATTTTGCTGTTGTTTTAAACACACAAGCCACTAAATACATCTTACAGTTTGGTCACATTTTTAGTTTGCTCTCAAGAACAGATACTTTGGTCGTCTGATGATTGCTACACAGAACAGTCACATCCATGCCGTATGTTTTTTATTTCCTGCCAAAGCCTTTGATGTGATGACCAAGTTCTGTAACTGAATAACTTCCACAGTCACACAGACAACCTTCATCTGTCGCAGGAGACATCTGCCAACTGTGTTTTCTCCCAAATATCTGTACATTCAATGTCAACTAGCAGACTGCACTTGCTTTGGATATAATTGTGGGTAACATACATATCCTGAATTCATTTGGAGAGTTGTTTATTTGCCCCTCAACTATAAGAGCCATATGATAGAAGCACACAAACAGTGGTGTTATGATGTTACTGATGTGAGCTAAGGTCCGGAGCAGACAGAACAAACCACCACAACAATGAAAACGTACCATCAATGACGGCGCCCCTGCCATCAATGAAATTATCTCAACATTCTCAGCATAGTGACCTCTGTCAGCATGTCATTCTTTTGCACTGTGCAAATTTAGAAGCTCAGGTCCTCATTGTACTGTAAACATTATCTAGAGGGACAATTTAAAGATAATAGCTGTTTTGTCTTTAGCAGGCCCCATCCGGCCTGTACAGTTGTAGCAGAAACAGTAAAGCTGTGAGCACTTACTATCCAATCTGACAGGCTCCCATCATGCCATTACTGCTATAACAACATCATAGCCCTCTTCAAACATTATCTGTTGATTGATCTTACTTGAGCCCACCCGCCTTGTTGTACTGTGGCCGCAATACAATCCAAGGAAACCCACCAGGGGGCAAATTGCATCAGGCCTGCCTCCCTCATATAAAATGACTCTGGTCTAAGAGTTAAAGGATATACTGTTTTGGTGTCTGTGACACTTAACACATAATGCTTTCATCACACAAGGTGCACAGCATTTTAAAGTTGTTACAGTATCTGTGTTTCATGTTTAAAGCTATTTATAGATGTACTGACTGGGGCTGCTTGTGCCCGATGTCGCTCTACCTAAGGACAGTTGAGGCCACTCGAGAGAAAACTCAGCAGCAGCAGCAGGATTGACAGGCTGTGTTAGTTTCCACTTGGCTTCACATGATTGTACTATGATTGATGGTCAATCAATCACACAGGAGGCCCCAGCAGCCCATCACTCCTCTACCACCACTGTCCCAGCTGTCAGTTATCTCCAATTATGGATTCTGCTCTAGTTACACTTTCACCACAATGTTGTAGTTGTTGACAGTTGGTCAGTCGGTCTGTATTGTTTGAACATCTTTCTTTGCAATACTGTTAGATATTGCAGCAATGACTGACCAAACTAACTCTTAAAATTAATTAATGTCATTTGTTTTACAAAAGTAAGAACAAAAATGGATCTTCGTGCCACAGTTTATGGTCCCTGTTCAAGGTTTTGGCTATATATGATTGAGGATACCAGGGTCAAATTAAACGTATCATTTCTTTTAGATTTGAGGTGATCTAACAATAAGCTGATTTAACACTCTGTTTCATACAATCCTAATATTTTCGTAATTTAATTGCTACATTTTTCAATTAAAGATATGTTTTGTAATCATGGAAAAACTAGAAAAGGCCGGCTACACTTTGATTTAACTGTTACAACCCACCTTCCATCAACCCTGTCGTCAAAGCATATATTAATGCCTATTACCTGACAATTGCTACAAGACGACTTTTTATTGGCTCTGCCTTCATGGTGTATGCAGTGAGAGCCTTGGCAGGGTGTGTGCATGCAGGTCAGTACGTGACAGGTGTACCAGTAAATTCAGTCTGAATGAATTGATTGGTCGTGTTTATTACAGTCATGCAAGGGCCACAGAAAAAAGTTTTTTATTGATGTTCTATCAGGAGCTGAAGAGGATTTCAAAAAATCCGATAAAAAGTGTTTCAGAAAGAACTCACCAACCCTACCTTTATGTGTAAGGTGAGGAGCTCAGACCTACAGTGGGTACGGAAATATTCAGATCCCTTTACATTTTTCATTCTTTGTTTCATTGCAGTCATTTGCTCTCCATTCTCTCATCCAACTCTCAGTCTTAATAAGCTTTTCTCATCATATTATTTTTAATTATTTATTTAGAAAAGAATACTGCAAAACAATAGCATGGTATGGTATATTGACTGAAACTGCAGGTCAGTAAACAGCAACATTGATTTGTCTTCAAGGCCTATATAATGTATATTTGTTTTAGTTTTAGTTATTATTTTCTTTCATTTCAGGGATAGATAAACTGTCTTTAATTTGAAATCATATCTGTCAATTTGTAACATTTATATTCTTTTAGCTCATTGTGCTTGTGTTGAGTTTTCTCATGCGTGTACACATGCATATCATCCATTTAAACCATTTGAAGATAAAGAATGATGAGCCTTAAAGATTATCTCCCAGCCAGAAGACAATCTTCTTCGGAGATGCTGGGCGGTGGGGGCGTTTCAGAGTCTGGGTGCTGTCTAGACGCTGCTGCCTCTCTGGGCAGGGATGTGCTGTGCTGAGCCAGGCAGCTGCACACACTGACTCAGGGAGTCACAGCTGGATCATGCTGTCTCCTCAAAGGCACACTGTATTCTCATATCAGAGGTCACCCACTCACACGTGCACTGTTATAATACATAGATGTGTATTTTTATCTTCACATATTTGAAGCAGTTGTGTCAAAAACGTAATGTGTCACTAGTGACCATAGCTATCAAAATGTGTCTCCTCGTCCTGCATCATTCAAACGCTCTTAAATCATGGTGGCTACTCTGTCATCTTCACTCTCTAGACTCCAGTCTGGCTCTGCCATTAGAGTAGGGAACCATAGTACTCACTGTGCTCTGGAATGGGGTAACCTAGCAACGCGGCTATAGAGACATATCACTGTGTTGGGTTCGGTGATGGGCAACCACGCCTCATCGGTAAGCCCTGCTTCTAAGGTGTGATGCCACACCTTTAAAAATTGTGAAAAAGATAAAAGTATATAAAACAAGTGCAAGCCAGCAAAACTGACATCAAATCAGAGAGTGCTTAAGGTTAGAAGTGGTTGGGATTGTCCTGGTGGTATAGTGATTAAGATGCATACCGTATAACCACAGCATCCCTGTGCTCTATCTACAATATTCTGCCATTGTCAGCCAGCATTACAGGTACAGGTTTTAAGGTAATTTGTCATCATATAAGCAATGTTTTAAAAGATAAGGCACAATATAATTTTAAAGCCACATTGTAACTCTGAAAAAGAAGTTAACAAGGTAAATATAACACAAGCAGTCTGTAACTGTGTTGCTTCCTTTTCATCTGCATAGTGGAGGCGGGTTCTCAAGAACAGAAAAGTGTGGCATCAAACTCATTTACCCAGTCTGAAGGCCATGAAGAATGTTTGTGGCTGCTGGGTAATAAAACATGCATCTGCTGTAGAGGGGAAAGCAAAACGGCTTATGTGAATTGCTATGGAGTTCCGAAGAAAGCGTTGTGCCTTTCTTCTGCTGTTAGAGGCTGCCTGCCTGGATGAGGTGGAGCAGGAAGGACGAGGAGCAGCAAGGGCCAGACCCAGGTTGGCCGAGCCAACGAAGTGAAACTGTATAGATGAATTGCGGAGAGTAGGAGCTGGACACAGAGGCCTCCTTGGCCTATTTATTGAGGGACTGATCGACTCGGCTGGGAGCCACTCCATCAGCATGCCTGCCATCCTCCCAAGTGGAAGAATTGTGTGGTTATTCTCAGCATAATGGGGCTGAGCCATATTATTACACAGCTCTCGCAAAACGTTGTTCACAGTTAGGTGAATGGAAACTTTGCACATTTGAGGCTTTGAACCACATCCTGTTGGCAGTCATATTGATGATGCTGAGATGGTTGTCTGTCATGGAGGTTTAGCAGAGTGTTGCACTCCCTGCACATCTGCACATCTTTCGACTGGTTCCACGCCCACAATTTGAAATGCTTATAGTGCAGCTTTTGTTGTTTTGTACGTTCTGACCTTTGTTTTTTTGTTGTTGTATCGGTGTAGTTCCTTTAGGCATGTGGGCCCTCAAGCATTGTTATTGGCATACCGTGTCCATCTACAGGCTGTTCTATTCATGAATGTACATATACCATCTTGGGTGCTTGGCATTACCGTAAGACCATACATATTTAGTAGGGAAAGTCCCAGTAGTAAGCCAGCTACAGCTGCTTCTACCCATCTCAGAGAAAGCTGTTTCTTTTCTAATAATCCCTTATTTAAATACACAACAATCTGATACTATGAACTAATATGTTCTAACAAATGTTTATTTCCTGTGGAGCATGCAGTCAGGGCAGCATCTGCCTCAGGATGTTCTCAGTAATCTGAGAATGTTTTGACACTCTGGCTTTTCCTGTGTATTTCACTCTTAATAAGTGGAAAGGGATACTTTGATCTGCATGCGGCTCTAGTACAGTCATTTGTCTTTATCTGACTAACTGCACAATGAAACTAATGGTTCAACTTGTGTAATCAGAACATCATAAATCTTGGTAATAATGGTAATAATAATAGTATTGGTAATCATGAATAAAATACTGAATTATATCCCTGTATCTAATGAGGATTACACCTTTCAAAGGACATGCAACACTTGATTCCACGGTACCTGACATAAGCCATTTTCAGTTCAAACTTATATGGTTCTTTAATGTAATAAAGAAATTTAATGGGAGCAGCTGATAGCGTTACAAGTCCTTAGGGAGATGTCAAATGTCTGTGCATGTGATAAAATAGTATCTTCTTTACGCCCTGTGTGTGTTGTAGATTTCCAGCTGCAACAACAACAGCAAAAGTGCCACAGGGCTCCAGTCATCACTGGCCAGATAGGTGCGAAAATTAGAAGCTGGTTAATCAATATGAACAGCTCGTGGTGGTAATTTTCCAGTCAGGCATCATTAAACCAGTGTAGAGAAAGAGGCCATAACAAGATAGGGTCAAACCACAAAGGAAATCACTGAAGAAATATGTGTCACATATTCAACAGAGGATGGGTGTTGTCTTCTCATCTCTCCACCCTTATCTGATTTCAGGTCTAAAGTTTGTTTCTTATGTTACATTTTGCTTATAAATACATACAAAGTTTGACCACCTGCAAATCTTTAAGACTTTTGGGGGATATTTTTGTGGTTGTTTGTATAAATTAGAAAATATGTAGGTGGAAAACCATGTAGTGTCTCTCAAAACAATTTCTAAATTGACAGTATGGTTGAGGTGAGAGGGGCGGGATATGTGTCATACATCTTTTTCATTTTTTTTCCATTTTCTTAGCTACAACCTTTAATATATGATGTAAAATAGTAACATTCTTAATATTTTTCAATAAATTAACTTAATTTATAAAATAATAAAAATTGACAAAACGTTGGAATTTCCAGTTTGCTTTCTAAAAAATGAAATGGCAAATCTGAGGCACACACATAGATAGACAATGTAAAGATGACCTACTCCGCGAAGGCTGTTTATAAAATGAAATCTGCAGGTGTCTCCTCTTTTCTCTGCTTATGTGCTACTTTGTTCCTGAGACAAAACTCACTGGTGCTACCAGCCTGCTGCGCACCAAACTGATCACTGTCACTGCACAAAAAGCATCAGCTCTGTGGAAGAGGTGAAGGATATGTGCACACCGTAAATACATCAGTGAAATATGCCTATGTACTCAAGGAACTAAAACGCACAGATCAATGTTTTTATTCAGCTTATCATTGATGTAGTCACAGCATGATAAAGTTGCATATGCTACTAAATGTTAAACTCCATTGGAAAGTACATTTCCTGTCTGGTGCCATGAAAGCACAGCAGTTGAATGGAATGGAAAAATAATTGAGGGTTTCCTTTGAGAAGCAGATGAATATTTTAATGAAGAGAGCAGAGGCCACATCTTTTGTTAATTAATCCCAAGCCCAGGGGAAGGAAAGAGTGTGCGTGCTCTCGGGTCAAGTCCTGGACACAGCTGCATTATTAACAGAAGGTCAGCTGTCAGCACACGTCTGCAGGACTCACATCAAGCAGCTCACTCAATTTTGCGCCTCTAGCTGACAGGTTTGTAACCTTGTTGGCCATTTAATGAAGGTTCACAAGCCTTCTCTTCTGCTTTCAGCTTCTTTCCTGTTCTAATAAAACAAGGCCAGACCACAAGGAGCATATAATCCACAGAGCATCTGGAACTACTTTTATTACCTTGCCATAATAAGATGTAAATTATGTATTGGGCGGGGGCCACGATCAGCTTATAGGGCAACAGCAGAAATAGGCTCCAGATGAATTTTCAAATGATTAAAACACACATTAATGCTGTTTATTTAAAAAAAAAAAGTCCAAAGCAATTATAAATCCTTACATCAAGGCTCTCGTGAGATCATGTGGGACAAACAATGATGGCATATTTTTAGAGTGCTCGATTAGTTACTGGACTCATAACCAACAGTCTCCTGTTGCGTTCACTGCCTGTGCAGTGAACTAACTCTAAACATAAACAGTAAACAGTCTTTTGGATCCCTCGTTAAAACATGGCATCAATATTTCAAAGTCGTCAGGCAGCAAACTGTCACTTTGACTAATTAACTAAGATCATCCCAGCAGGCAGATCTGAGAACTGCGTCATTTTAGATGATCTACCTCTAAGTGTCATTGTTAAGACATGATAGAGCAGCAATTGTCATCATTGTTGCAGCGTCATTTTAATTTAATGGTAAGTTATTGATAATTAAAAGGTTTGGAATAATTAGTAACTACTAGGTACTAAATAAGTATATATCTGTATTTGAACTCAGTGTGACCTCTTTGATGGATTTTCTGACATTAAGTTCCATGTAAATCCCATGCTAAGTTTAATATTTCCTAGTGTAGTTGAGCCTGATAACAAAAATAGGTTGCACTTTTCTATTTACCATATTTTTATTCATTGTTAGTATTCCCCTAACTATGCGACTAATATTGGTTGTTATATCAAAAGGGGCTTCAGTTTGGTGAACTGCAGTGTGTCAGGAAAATTGTAATCTTACTTATTATTTAGTGGGTTTTTAAATAAAATTAACAGACAGACAAACTACAGAAGCATTGTGGCTTGAGGCCTTCACTCACCATATGTACAGGTGAACAATTCACAGTTTTGACCCCCTACCCAGATGGAGCAGTAACCATACTCCTCCCAGACAATTCAGCAAAGAAACCAACAACTTATTAATGTATAAAAAAAACAAATTGTTTTAGTCACAGCGTTTAGCCCCACAGTTTGATCAAGAAAGTAGAGATGGCTGTGAAAAAGTGTCGTTTTTTTCTCATGAAGTTAGCTCTGAGTCAGAGCACCATCAGGTGTCCTTTGTTGTCCTCCTGCTGCTCCTAACAGTGCTGCTGCTGATGCTGAGCTTCCCTGACACAATGGTGTTACCACTGGCCCTGCCCAGCTTGAGTTTGACTGACAGGAGCAGGGAGGACAGAGGCTGGCACCCCTCTTCTGTGTGAAGATAGATGAGAGGGAAGCAGAGAAGAGAGGACCATGGGGGCAGGCATGGTGGAGGCCTGTGTTGTTGTGATCTGCGCTTAGCCAGCAGGAAGAGATGTAGACAAGAATGTGGCCTCTCGACTTCCCCGGTGGAACCAAAGGGCTCGCCTGCTCGCCTGTGCGTTCTGACAATCGAAACTCTCCGGCAGTCACAGAGGAGAGGCGGCCGACTGAAATTCACCATTGGCAGCAGCCTATTTTATAAACTCTGAGGCGACCTGTTTGTGCAGAGGAGCTGACACTTAGGGATCTAAACAGAATATATTCTGTGATCCAGTGAAGGGGGTGGAATCATCCTCAGACACACCTCCTGCAGGGAGACCAGCTCCTTCACTTCGTAGACTACGCTCCACCCAGCTTCTTTGAAACAAACTGAAACCACACATTGCGGGCCCTAGGCTTTGAATTACAGGAATGCTCACCCAAGGTCCAAATAAGGTGTTTAACTCTTTAAATGTCGACCTTGGCAAGGCCAGTAACAGCTACTAATGTAGGGGGAAGTTCGCCTAATTGAAGTATTTTGTGTTTTTACAGTATTCTGGCATAAAAAATGTAAGCGATGTGATTGTGTTTTAATTTCTACTTATTGAAAAATGTCCTCCTTTACTGACACAATCTCAAGGTCAGAGATTGTTTACAGCTGTACCACTACTCCTGTCACATTTCAAACCAACTAAAAATAGCTGTGCTTAGAATGTTCTTTTTCAATTCCAGCCAGCTAATTCTTGGTAAGTGTCTCTGGTCGGCTGTGTGTATTTTGCTTTGCTTGCCTGGTTCCTCAGGAAAAGGGAGGCTGCTCTCTCTTATTATGGTTAAGCGTGCGTGGTGGAGGCTGCCTGGGAGGCAGCAGGAGTGTATGGGGAGGCATGGATCCCAGCTGCAGTGCTTCCTCTGCCATGTGCCAGGTAACTTCAGTGAGGCGTCACGCTAGGAAGCCATGATTGGCTATGAGGGCTACACTCAGAGGGCATGAGCCTATTTTAAATGATTAGCAACATTTTAAGCAGTAATTTTATAATGTTTATTGAAAAGTAAAGGACTAATTCAGTCGGCGTCCTATCGGAACACAAATAAACACATTATTCAGTATAGGGCATAATTTTTGTTATGTTGTTAATATTCCATTCATATTCATGTTTATATCTTACAGAGCATAGTCTGGTAATGACTCACGTCATTATGTCTACTAACAATCTGTTTTAACGTTTTAACACCTCAATCTAAAAAAGCATAATGCTACATAATACCGTTTGGGGTGTTTTCTTTCCAATTTTGACCGAGCTGCAACTCAACCCTAAGGTCTGATGTAGCGGTTCAGGACTATTGGCCCTCAGAGGCTATGTCAGCCTTTTCTACTGTAACCTATAACCCCACTGTTGTAGTTTAAAAAATAACATACGGTCCCTCAGACTTGAAAATCAAGCAACGTTGCAATGAAAGGTAACCACTTCATTCTGTATCATCTTCTGTAATATTTTCCTCTGTCTCCGACACACTATGAGTGAACAGTGATTAATGAAATACCTTCACGGTGAGGCTAAGTAAATATTATGCTTAAGTGATGAGTCAACTGCAGTGATCCAGGTCTCTGTCCAGATTATCTGACCCAAACGAAAACATGCCGCTGTGCTGATATTCAACAAATTGCAGGCATTGTATGTGCATGTGAATTGCGTGCGAGTGTTTGTGAGTCGATAACCTTCAGTGGTACAGACCTCCTCCCTCCGCAGGATGCTTCATGACTCTGGCAGGGCGGAATTCTGGGAGGGCAGAGGTGACACCCTTTCATTAGTGGCTCTCCTCCTTTGCACCAACTTTGTCTTTTTTTCCATTCTGGCCTGTCCATTCCATCACTCACCTCACTCTCTTCCCCTCCCCTGTCAACTCTCTCTTTTATTTGACTTCCATCTCTTTCTCTCTCACCTCTTCTATATCAGCCAATGTTCTTCCTCCACTCTGTGCTCTTTTATCTTACCCCATAATTGTTTTCTACCTGATTATTACTCCAGGCAGACCTCCACACCTCCTCCCCTCTCTCTTGGAAGGTGAAGGAGGGTGTGATTACGGCAGCTTTGTCTTCATTATCAGTGGTAATGCTGGTTCACCAGGGGAGAATAGGGCCATTGTAGACACAGTAGTATAAATACAGTGGGTGGAGCTGGGGGGTTTTGTGTAGATATATTCAGTCAACATGTAGGTGGTACCACATTGCTGTCATGATAGATTCTTCCATGTAGGGCTCTCTGGTTCTTTCTGTTGCTCTCAAAGGTCACCACTGTTGAGACAGTTTATAATACATGAGCAATGATACTGAGCTGGGACAGCTACATGCTGTAACAGAAAGTACATGGATAAAGAGGAACATACATTCAAGCTTTTTTATATGGATAGAGGGACATGTGAACATGTGATGTAATTGACAACCCCTCAGAAAACTGCCCCCTCACCTCTGCACCAGGTAGGGTGAATCAGGAAACAGGCTAAAATGACAGCGTTGTGGTGAATTAGGTGGGTCCATGTCAAGGATATATGCTTCCACATGTATGCTCAAATCTGTGTCTGAAGCAAATTACTAGCCAGCCCCACCACCCTGTTTCCCCTCTCTCTGGAGGTGTTTTCATTCAGACGGACACGAACACATTCCTGCAAGACCCTGATGACTAAAGGGATGGAAAAATCCTTCCCCTGAGGGGATTATATACACCAGTGTTCCCTCCACCTCTTCCTATAGCAGACCCTCAAATCCCCATCCCTCCTTTCCTGCATTCAATGAATCCCCACCCTATCACCTCATCATCAAATACAAATGCAGCAGAGAAGGATCCCTCCCTCAAACACCATCGCATACGTTCAGCTCTGACCCATGAATTATTAACCTGGAAGTGGCACATGGACGAGGCTGGGCCTCTGGATGCCCCACCTCACCTACATCAATCTCCATCCCTCCATCAATTTATATACATGGAGCGCATACAGCTGGCAATTTATTTCACGCTTGAGTTAATCAATGCTTTTCATCCCATGAACTGTTTGAATCAAACTCATTACATCTTCAGGTACTTCACGTCTCCAATTAAAGAAGCTAATGAATTTTCCCTATCCAGTGTAATGTGAACAACCTTTTGTGTTAACTGATTATAGATCCGACTCCACAACTGGTCATGTCCTGTTCTGTAATTGGATTTTCCCTGAGGGTTCATTGATTTCATGTTGAAAGTGGCTGAAACATGGGAGGAGGTACTTGGTCAGATATGAATCATGAGGGAGTATGGAAAGTTTTGTAGTGTACGACGTTTTATTTTAGTGAAATAATCGTATGATGCCCACCCAATTTATATTGCTTTAGTCGCCTCTGGAGCTGTTTTCTGAAGCTCTGGAGACCTGAAGGAGCACAGAGCAAAACAGCCCCTACGGCTAGCAGGTGCCATCTTTTTCTGTGAAGCAGGAATAATTAATCAGCAGAGGAGTCTGCGTGAAAAGCAGGGAAGGAAGGGGGGAATAAAGAGATGAAAGGGCCTTCAGTTCAAAGAGAGCAGTCAGAGATGGCATTGGCCACTGCTGGGCTTGCAGAGGGATGAGAAGAGGGACAAGCCTTCTGTCACAGCCATCTTTGTCAGAAAGCATTTAACATGATTTTAATAATCCGACAGTTTAAACCATTGTTCAAATTGATTCAAGTTGCTGTAATTGAATTACAATTACATAATGTAGTAATCTGAACTCATATGACAAGAGGCATTGAAGTTGCTCAGGAGGCTCATGGTTGCACAACATCTAATTTCCTCATTTCATCTGTACAGTATATGATCCATTTTGGTCTCAACAGTTTCCCATTTGAAAACCACCTTTTCCCAATCAGCTTCTTACTGTGAGCATTGGCTCCTTTATGAACACAACATATTCCACATAAGAGATCTCTGTCAGTATTGTTTTGGCTGTTCTGTTCACAATGGTTTGAAGTGGGTGGTACTGGAAAATGAGATGTCAAATACACAATACACCAGTTAAGTTTCAGGAAAGAAATGTAAAGAGTGTGTTTTTTTCTGATTTAAATTCAATAGATAGCAAATCATATTAAGTCAACATGCTGGTGAAGTAGCAGTTGCTTTACTTAACTCACTTAAATCACAGAAATATACAAAATGTACTTGTGGCCTGTTTTGTGACGTTTATTCTGAAGCTTTTTTTGCATGTTATTTTTTGGGCCTATTTTTGATAAAGATGGGACATGACAGGGTGAGACAGGGTTGAGAGTAAATGGACCTGGTAGTTTGCACTTTTGCATATTGCATCCATGTTGTCTGTTCCCAAACAATTCAGCTATTGGGTCAGCCCGTTGATGCCATTTTGTACAGATGGCATGAGGCTGCAATCTTGCTGAATAGGAAGCTGAAACCCTGTCTCTTAAATACTGCCTATAAAGCACAGATTATTAGATGTCTTCCACCAGTTGAAACTTGCAATCAAGCAGCCCACCAGACCTTTTTTCTTGAACAAATCTGGTGGTGTGAAGATTCTGAGGTCTGGAATCAACCTAAAGTATTTGTAACCTTTACAGCCCATCACAAGGTGTTCTCACAGTATAATTATCCAGACACGGTAATAGCTTAATGGATAACTTGATTCATTTGGTCTGTGATGTAAAAAGGTAATGTAGGAATGGGTAATTAAGGTAACCTTCCCATTTGGGTGGTTTTGGCTCTGTGTGCTCTGTCTGTCACTGCAGCAGCAGATTAGATTAATAATGCTCCAACTGGGTCTCTGGAAGCAGCAGATATAGTCATTACTTACAGTTTGACATGTGATGTCACACCAGGTGACAGCAGAGCTGCCACAGCACTTTACACATCTATATGGTGAGAGGTACTTTGTTTGTGGGCTTGCACATGGACGGGTGTATTTTTATGTGTTTTTGTGACTGTAACATTTTTCTTATCTGCCCGTTATCATATTCAATCGTCTATTAAAAGCACCTAGCTCCAGCTCCATACAACCAGTAGGCATGTCTATCTGTCCTACGTCCAAATATTATCATTTAACAACTGCACGGGAACAGCTTTCATTCCAGCTCAAAGGGATCAATACACTTGTTTCCCTTCCAAAAGCCTATTCAGTCTGCCTCTGCCAGTCGCCGGTTATGTAAGGAGTCAGAGAGCAGAGCAGCTTGTGGTTTTCACTCGTCGCTGGTACTGCAGTGAGCATATAAGATTAGAGATGCTCTGCAGTCTTGCACTGAGCATAGCATTGGTGCTGTTGTCGCCTGGTCCCTTGCCTGCGCCCCCTGCCTGCCCGTGTTCTGTCACACAGGATTATAGCATTGGTTGATAGCATTGTCATGGCATATTCTACGGCACTGCTGCAGCATATGTGAGACAGCCATTTCACTTTGCCTGTGGGTTTGATACTAGGTCATTGACATGGGTCATATAAAAAGCACCAAGGTGATATTTCTCTTTCTGGGCCAAGAACTGCACCACCTACTGTTGTAAATGTGTACAACCTACTTCTGGGGGATTTGCCACGAGGTAACAGCGTTTAGTTTTTTTATGTTTGTGGATAAAATAACTGTCTTTATAGTTGGATATAATAATAATTTTGTATTTAGTCAGTTAACCAGTGGTGGAGGAAGTACTGCAGTTTAGTAGTAGTAAAAGTACAAGTACCCAGGAAAATATATACTTAATTAAAAGTAAAAGTACTTACTTTTAAATTTACTTTAAGTATTAAAAGTAAAAGTACTCATGCAATGGGTTGTCTCTCAATGTCAAGGCTGTGCCATTTCGATAAAGAATGCAGATATAGCTACTGGTAATACTCATGCCTCTACGGATGTCTCTACTAGTAATAATTATAAGCAGCAACATTTGTTTATTGAAAAGGTTGGTGTACTTATTGTGCTTACCCTCTGTTGTCACTCTATCTTACAATTCTGCGGATGACAAGTTATCTACCAGGGATTATCTGCAAAGTAGATACCATTAAGCCAAACCAATTAAGACAACATGTTATATCTTTAAATCTTTTATTTAATTGTAAACGTGTACAAAATGTGCCTTGTTGCATGAAAAAGCATTACTTTTAGTTGCACCTGGCTGATGAAGGCACAAGGTTTTTGGTTATTTCGTTACTTGTTGTCATTATTATAAACATAATTCTAAACATCTTTTTGCGGTGTAACGACACGTGTGTGTATTTGCGCTTTTAAACTTCCATAGACTTGAAAAATCTCTCACACACACACACACACACAGACACACACACACACACACACACACACAAATAATATGGTTAGATTCTCTGCCTTCAACAGCTGCACTTCCTTTGACAACCTCTGATTGTACGGACGGGCATTTAGGCTTCTGTCTGCACCAGCGTGCCATCTAAGGGATCAGTCTGTAATTATGTTGAAAGAGAGATGTCACGGTGTGTCAGTCAGTGTGGGGCTTCTGTGCTAATTGGAGGAAGGTTTGTCTGTGTGATACTCAGGGATTAACAAGGACTCAGCCTATAGAGGTTAGCACTTGATCATTGTGTGAAAGCTTTGATTGTGAGACAAAAAGCTGCATGGAATGTCATCAGGATTACAAGGTTAAAGACTTCCTTGTCCGCCTACGGGCAACTTTTTTTGTTAAACCCAAATTTGATCATTCATATATTTCCCCCCTTTTCTTTATTGAACAAACGTACTGAGTTAAGACTGTAAAACTGAGGCTGGAGGATTCCATTTAACCGTTCTAACCATTTGTAGACATTGAGGGAAATAATGCACAGCATACTATATAATGGAGTGTGGTTGGGGATAAGAACAGATAAAATGTAATAATTTGATAAAAGCATGTCAATTTAAAACACCTCACCTTATTTTTCTCATGTTGTCATCTGCAAATTTGGGATTTCCTTATTCAGAACTATGGATTTTATAAGCCAGAGGTAAGACCAGAATAACAAAGCCAACAGCTCTGAGTAGTTGCTTAAAGGACAAAGCCTTAGATCCGTCTGGGACAGAGATAAATGACTAGACTAACATCCTTCCAAAAGAAAATGTTTGGCTGAAGGACTTAAACAAAGCTGATGTTTCTTCATGTAGCTGGTGCCAGAAAAAACATCATGGAGCAGTCAAAATGGAAACAGTTCATCCTCTGGGCAACGTGCTTGGCATATTTCCGGACAGTCTGCCTTCATCAAGCAGTGGATCATTTCACATGAGCCTCCAATGTTGGCCTGAGGAACAGTCATGGTGGTGAAACCACGAGGAATCATCCACGAGAAGACTGTGTCATTGTCATGATATTTAGTTAGTTACAGTCTTTCCTCTACAGCAGCTTGTTACACTGTGATATTGTGATACAGAGCAGACATTTGAGGACTGGAGCTGAAGGAAAAGACTTGGGCTTTGTCTTGAGAGGAGAGTCTGTTGTGTCTGCACTGATAATAATTTGATGGCATTAATTCCTCTGGGAGTGCACTTTGTCTGAGGGTAGCCTAGTAACCGACTCCACTATGACATTTTTTTTTAGATCTGGGCATTAAATTCTTGGGAGGGGACAACCATCCTAGTTTAGTCATGAATAAACTATTCAACGAAGTGTTTCAAGATGTTTCCTCTGAAGTACTCTGGAGCTGTAAGTACAGCAAGCACATGTACAACAGAAAAATTCCTTCTTTTCTTAACAAAGTTGTCTCCTGCTTTGTTGCAAACCAAAAGTTTTGGTTTATTTCAAAGAAAAGTCAGCTCTTATGCAGTACCAAACCACAGTTACCACAACACTGGTTGTTTGGCACTTCCATAAGGTTTGGGGGACTTGTAAAATTCAAATTTGGAAAAATTTAATTTAAAAAAACAGCAGGAGCATCGCTCAAGGGTCAAGCTTGAAAAGCCTTTTAAAATTCCCAGAATGCAACTTGCCTCCAAGCCCGAATGACACCTAAGATACCCCAGTGATATCACAAACCTGACAGCTCGGACAGAGCCACAGAACATGTTTGCTGTTTGAATTATAAACAAAGTTTCACATTTAAGAGTGTTGGAGAGCTCCTTTTTAAATACATTGTTCTTTTATAGTCACCAGAGTTTGAACAAATCAGACACTGTCAAAAATTCAGAATTTTTACATTCCTCACGCAGGCCACACATTGTGCATTTTTATTCACCTTGTACATTTCCTGCACAGCCAGGACCTGTAAACACAGACACACTCACACTGAACGTAATCACGGAACCCCCTGTTTGGTTTTGGATTCTTGTTCACCTGTGACTTCTTTGTACATCCATAACTTTGGGTCTTATATAAATCTGTTAAATGTAAATGTATAAATGTGTTTGGATTCTTCTAACCATTTCTCTTTCAGTGTTGTCCCTCAAATCCAGTTTCTTCTAAACCAACCTAATGTTTTTTCTTGTCGTTCTCACTCAGATTATAGAGAATGGGCTGTGTCCAATGCAAGGATAAGGAAGCAACCAAATTTACAGAAGACAGAGATACCAGCATCTCCCAGGGACCCGGCTACCGCTATGGGGCCGACCCCACACCACAGCACTACCCCAGTTTCGGGGTCAACGCCATCCCCAACTATAACAACTTCCATGCCCCAGTTGGACAGGGGATGACCGTCTTCGGTGGGGTCAGCACTTCCTCTCACACTGGAACCCTTAGAACCCGCGTTGGGACGGGTAAGGGACATGATGACGTGATGTTCAAAGATATCAGCACGAATTGATCAGAAGTGTGTGAGAAAACCACTAACTGTAAAAATCTTATTCCTGCTTGCACATTTTGCTCAAACTTATATTATCAAAACTGCTCAGTCAGTGCACAGAGGTTGATTTCCTTTCAGTGAAATTGAAGACAACACATACTCACTAACACTTTCAGATGCTTGAATGAATGTGAAAGTAACAAAAATCTATTGAAGAGGATGTACAGTACATGTTTTTTATCATAATAAAACTTGCTTCAGCAGAACAGATTTGCTGTTGGTGTAAGCACAGTTACTAAAGAGGTAAAAGCACATCCAAGGTCTGATACTGATCCAGGTCATGATGCCCTCAGACTAAGAATAGGTAGCCTTCTAACTACAGTGCCTTTGTCTTTTAGTTCCTCACTGGGGATTTTATCTTATGGGTTCAACCTCGGGTCCCCCCAACTTTCCGAACTGGAAATATTTACAGAGAGGTTCATGTTGAAGCGCCCTAGCTAATTTAACATGAAGGAGCAGTAAGTTCTCTCAAAGTTCCTAGTATTCACGTTCCTCATCGTGACTCCATAGGTAACATTCACGCACATTTGACAGCTGGACCATTTGTGTTTATTGGCACCAAACAGAAAGTGAACCAACTGTACAGATGTTAACTGTAGGCTTGCTGCCAACAACATAGTGGTGTGTGTGTATGTGAGGGTGCCTGGGTGTTTGTGTTAAGTCCCCTTCTGATCTCAGAACTCATTAGGCTCCACCTCTTTATGTTTCCTTCAGTCTCCTTCCTTTGTCCTTGTGTCTTCATAGATTCATTGAAGCAGGTTCATTAAAGGCCAATGTATGCTTCTCCGTTTTGACGGACACGGACAGATAGGACCACCTTCTCCAACGTGGAACGCCCTCTCCGGGTCTCTCCGCGGCTCCTCTGAGAGCTTTTCGTGCAGCTCTCATTTTTCTAGCCTCAGCATACACCCTACTGTTTAAGTTGAAGCACTTTCAACGTGCAAGTTGCTTGCATGTACACAACAAGGCGGGACACATCACAGTGCAAAGAATGGTGTTGGTTTATGATTGCTACATAAACCACACAGCAGAAAAGTGCCACTTTTTTATTTACTGGTGGGTACTAACCCTAACCAATGTTCCTGTAATCTTCATTCCAAGATGGTGGGATATTATGAGTTCAGGGAGCTCCAGAGCAAACAGTGTTAACTTTTCTGGCTGACCATTTATCAAAGGTTGTTCTCAGGTTATGTCACGGACAGCTGTGATCACATTAGTTGGACACTGAAAGGTCAATGCCAAATAATGTCAGAGTTGAAACTGATTGAACTTTGAGCAACAAACACAGTGAGGTGTAAAATCTGAACAGAGTGCTACACAGAGTGCAAGGTAATGCTGCCAAGGTTAGGGCCTCGCAATGTTGATTGAGTGGATCGGTCATCAATCAATCAATCACATTTAATTTGTAAAGCCCATTTTGACACAATTTTCCTCATATGGCTTTAACAAGGTGTGACATCCTTTGCCCTTAACTCTCAACAAGACTAAGGAAAACCTACAAAAAAAAAACGTTAACAGGGTGAAAGTTAGACCAGACTTTACTGCGGAGGAATGAAAATGAAATACTTATTTTACCTATAGAAGTGAAGTACACTATCAAGCACTTTTCTTGTCTTAATGACAACAAAAATGTCTTCAACTGAGCAATCACAGGCGCAACTATGGACAAAAACTGAGACAGATGTTATTTTCCAAATAACAAGTAGAAGTGAGAAGGGAGATTATTAATTTGAAGGTTCCTTGATTAGTCTTATCGGTATGACAGAAGAGAGAAAATATTTGCCACACAAACTAAAGTGCGAGAGTCATTTCTCTCATCTTTATCTCCACATAGTTAGTGTTCTGTTCCAGCTGCCTGCATATGATACACGCACACCTCTGAATGCAAAAGCACATACATTGCTTCTGCTGTGAAGACTTCTCATTGGATCCTAAATATTAACAATCATCCCAGCCACTGCTACAGCTCCACTATTGACCCCACCCTGGCCCTGTCAGGAACGTCCGGCGGGCATTAGTGCAGGGCTTTGTGCAGTAGGCCCATTGTGTATGTAGGGAATATTCCTACTCAGGATATCCTTTATGTTTGACTGAGCCTGGGCTGCTGTGCAGAGGAACTCAGCATTTCCACTCAATTTGGCAGGAGTCCTCTGCCTCAAAGTATGGATTATTTTCTGCGCTGTATAATCCAAATCCTGACTGTGGCAGTGGAGGACAGAGAGGTTTAGCTTTTTAATTTTCTCCCAGTGGGATCATTTGGACGGAAGCCGCCCTTCCCTCCCAACATCTGTTCAAACACAGCTGCCCAGCTTGTTTCCGTAACAGCTACAATCACCCCACCACGCTCACACTGCAGAGGAGCCCAAACTACAGCTGGCAGCAGACAGTGTATTGATTATCAGTTGATCTTTTGCTGATGATGTTTCTGTCCCAAACGGAAAGTTACAGCTACTCCTTTGATATTATATAACTAACTGAGTAGGACCCTGGTAGACAATTGTGAAGTGCAAGAACAAATCGGTTTATACCTTACGCCCACCTTTGCAGACCTAATGGAACGTCCTAACAGCATATGCTGAGATGCATTCAAGGTCTTGTTACTGTTGTAAAGGTTATCTGCGGTCCTATCAGCAAGAGCCTTACATATCAACATTCTCAGAAAGCCTCAGTCTGGTTAGAGTGTCTGAAGTGAAATTACTTGAATAAATGCTGTAAAGAGAATTTAAGTGGACTTTGGACAAGTGCTCATTTAACTTCCATCTGTCAAACACTCAGAGGCATGTAACAGCTGAGAAACATTTTTTTTTAATCTCAACATGCTCCTGTTATGAGGCAAACTGAATCAAGCTATTGCCAAGATAATCTGCTAGATGGCGCTCCAAATGTTTTCAAGGATAATTCTTTTTTATTACAATTTGAGTCTTAATTTGATAGCTATAACAGTATTACATTAGTCAACAGTAAAATGTTTCATCTAAACTGTCCATCAGTAACATCAATCCCAGTTTACAAATCTGGTTCAACTTAAACCTTACAGACACACATCTGCTCACCTCTTTCTTCTCATATCAAATACTTTGTCTAATGTTTTTTATTATTGAATGAAAAAAATCTGTCCTTTTAATCTTAAAACAAAACAATACACTGGAGTGTTCGCAAAGCTATCAATGACAGGTCAGTTTGTATTTATTTTATTCAATTTTTTCAACATTGGCTTAGTTCCTTTTTGTATTGTCCCTAACGTTTCAACTGTGTACTGTTCAGCGCTAGCAGCAGGTAACAAGTCTTAAATTAATGTGTCAGGCAGGGTTGTGTCCAGAAGGGATGTAAAGATAATGCAGGCAAAGGGCTCAGTTCTGGTGCTGAGCTTTGCAGGTTTGCAAAATTGAAAAAGTGGCAAAAGTCTGAACAGAATGTGAAAAATATCATCCTATTCTGCAGGGTTAAACGTTTCAGTTACATTTCTTGTTTTTCTGCTGCATACATAACATGATAGGCATATGGGATTGTTTCTGTTTTTGTATTTCGCACACTGTAGAGAACGTTCAGTCTTGAGAACTTGGAAACATTACTTTGACCATTGCATGAAGACTTAAGGTGTATTTAACACTTCAATAATCCTATCGTTTTCCTTTTAACTAGAATATACACTTTTGTCTAAATGTTAAATAGACAAGAGTTTTTTAAGGAACTCACATGAAAACCTGAAAAAATACTTTTTTCAAACAAATTCTATATTTTGGGCCACTGCGATGCTTCCAGCCGTTTCCTTCTGCAGAGCTGTCAGTGAGATAATAATGGAATGGCTGAAAAGGTTTTTCTGGTCACTGGTCTTTATCTAGAGATGTTTCGATTACCTGTCCAATGGCAGTCAAACTGGAGTAAGGACTGGTCAGTGTCAGAAGCACTTTCCCTGGCTGCTCTGGTTCACATTACTGTCAGTTTGTGCAACTCAGGTGTTTGAGATAGGCAAATGTTTGGCAGTGTTTTTTCTATCTAAAATACTATAGGGTTTTATCTGATGCACTTTTTTAGAGAACGACTTCAGTCTCCTTTTAGCTCATCAAGGTTTGACAATAAAATCCTCACAGTCCTCAGACTTCTATTTAACCCTAACCCCCATTAAAAGTAAGTAGAAACTGTTCGTCTTTTCACAATGTATATTTACATTGTACCTTAATTTACACAAATTCAGTTTAACTTTCGAGATCACAGCAACATTCAGAAAGGTTATTCTGCCGTCATCAAGGCGTAAAAGTAAAACAGTAAGTGGATGTTAATATATTATATGTATATATAAAACAAGACAAAGGGGTTTAACAAGATTGAAATGAGTTGCACCATGGCAATTATTGAGACATTTCATTTGAAACATAAAGATCAACAAAACTGTTCCAATTCACCGAGTGCTAAAAGATGTCCATTTAATAACTGAAGCTTGGTAGCACTGACTCAAAAGCAGGGCCAGAAATTATAATGATTTAACGTCTGGTAATCTAGTAGCTATTAATAAAAAGTTATTATAAATAATTACAGAGTCTAGATATTTCTGTTGGGATCAAAGTGGTAGAATGACCAAAACATTCATGATCCTATTCTGACCAAACGTAACCTCCAGCAAGCCCAAGTACATTACAATAATTGTTGGGAGATAAGTGCTTCTCTGTTATCAACTGTTAAATTTGATGACCTCCATATTAAATTCAAAACAACAGACTTGCAATTAATCCAGAGATTGGTCCTTATGTGTTCAGTGTGCAGGAGCTTTCATCAGTTCAGCGTGTGATTTTGAATTCTGAACTTCATTTTCTCATGCTAATCTGCCGAGTGCTGACCCTGAGTTTTTATTGCTCCAGCAGGAGTCACCCTCTTTGTGGCACTTTACGACTACGAGGCGCGGACAGAAGATGACCTCACCTTCAGGAAAGGAGAAAGGTTCCAGATTATCAACAGCACGTAAGTAACTGCAGCTGCTTATCACGCTGTCTGCACTCGGGAGGAATGCCCCTTTTATCCCCAGGGCTTCACAATTTGAGCAGTGAAAGAAGCAGCTCCTCCATGTAAATGAACTGTTTTGGTATCATAATCTGGAGCAAGTTGGAACCCAAAATAAATCAGCTTTACCTCATGTTGCGGAATGATACAGCTATCAACCGGTCAGCCTCTAAAAGTAAATAATTTTAATTGTGAAAAAATGGCTTAAATCCACTGAATAGCTTCAGAAAGTCTGGATTGGGAGCAGCTTTTTATAAGGTACAACATTAAAGGCTGCAAGGCAAATCAAATGAGGTTAAAGTGGTGGCTTGAACAAGTAATATGACAATCAGCAATAATAAGTTTATTTGAGATTTCCAAAGGGTGGAGCAGCTTCTCTCCAGCCAGCAGTGATGAGTATGGTGTTAGGCGGATTTTAGACAGGAAGTGACCTATTACACCAACTGTGATGTTGGCCAGTCTTTCTTCCAAATAAAACACACACACACACACACACACACACACACTCACAATCTAGGTTTGTGTGTGTGTCTGTGTGTTTTATTTGGTTGTTATTTGGTGGAAACAGAAGTGACACCATTGGCATAGTATTTGTATCAGATAACACAGTATGACTTTATGACTTTAGTGGTGGTGCTTTTGATAATGATTGTACTAGGACTGGATACTGGCACTCATCAAACTCGTTTTTAGAACATGTACCAAAATTGTTCCAGGTGTTCATTCATTCTTGCACTCGCCTGAGTTGTCTAATCTGTCTCAGTGATGAGGTTTCCGGGAAACCACTATGGTTTTGAATACGATGAAAGAAGAGAAAGTGAGTCAGCATTTTATTTCTAATTAATTGATTCTAATTTAGTCATTGCTAGCATAAGGCAGTCAAGCTAAGAATTCAACATATATTACGAGTACAATTTCCCAAAGCAAATTATGGATAATTGACTATTTACTTGGATTTGAATAAAAAAAGTAAATGATTTTATTTTTAGAGAAATTATTATTTTCTTTATAGTTTCTACCAGAGGTATGGTGGCGGTGGGATGTTTTGGGGAGTCATCGTCTCACTGTTACTACCAGGCTACGATACTGCTTCAGCGGGGGAGCTGCTCAAATCCAGGGCAAAGGGCAAACATTCCCAGACGTCTCCAGTAGAAATCACACCCTTGGCTTAGTACATTACATTACATGTGTAACTTTTGTCCAAAGCGACTTACATTTTTAGTACACTCAACATTTATGAGGGGCCATTTAGGGGTTCAGTATCTTGCCAAGGACACTTAGGCATGCAGATGGGAAAGAGTGGGATTCGAACCAGCAACCTTCTTGTTGCAGAGCACCCGCTCTACCCCCCTAGGCCACGCTCTCCCAGTAGTAGTAGTGATGCATTGTATCTAATATTAGTTAAATTAATGATGGTTAGTTAATGTTCATGCCATGTACTGTCAGCCACCCTCTGCAGAACAGTAAGAACTCAACTGTACATGTTATACTTATCGCTTCAGTGTGGGGCCCCCGCCAGGTCAGTCTTCCTTCTCCCCACAACCAGTGAGCATCCTGTCCAAGCCAGCATCATGCACATTCCACCACACACCTGGGTCCCTGCTGGGCCTCTGCCAGAGCAGGAAGAGGACACTATCATAGCTGCCGAGACTGCCTCCGACTCCTCTCCTCTCCTCAGCAGGAGCCAGACAGAGCAGCATCTTCAACCCTTCTCTGCCCTCCCACTCACTCTTCTCCACCTCACTCTATCTGCCCACGCCTTGCCGCCACAAGAAGCCCTCCACCCTGGAGGGCTCCTTCTCCCCAGCCAGACTGACCCCTATTGGACAAAGGTAGAAAGACTCCTTAAATCCTCATGTGCTCCGGCATGTCAGAGTTGGCAGGAAGTGAGTGACAGATGCCAAAACAGGCAGGGCTCATGTGATGTAGGGTGGGCAAAGATCGCGGTACTGGCTCAGCTGACACATTGCAATGCTGTCTTTTTTTGTTTTGGGATGACATCCTCCAGGAAATAGACCCCCTGCCCTGAATGTTTACAAGGTTCTGCATTCTGCTTGGGCTGCTTATGATCACTGTGAGCGTGTTATTATGTAGCTTCTCCAGACATAGTCAAAAAATAGCTTCAGTTTTGACTGAATGCTGCAAGTGTGCACTGTAAGTAAATGTAAATAGCATTGTTGTGATTCAGCTGCAGGCTATGAATAAACACAGTCAAAGTCAAAGTCAAAGTCAAAGTTTATTGTCACATGCACCAATGACCGCGTCATCGGAGCAGTGAAATTCTTATGACATGGCAGGCAAACATCTACGCAGTAGGCGACTTTACAAAATGACAAAAAAATAACATACTATGTAACATAACATATAAGACAACATTGTAACATATAACATATAAGTGAATATTAAATTAAGTAATATGAATATATGTATAACATATAACATAGTCAAATTAAAGTCAAAGTTAAATGAAGCAGCAGTTTACAGGGTGAAGGAGTGGGGAATATTAAATAAAATAATATGAATATATGTATAACATATAACATAGTCAAATAAATTAAAATGAAGCAACAGTTTTCAGGGTGAAGAAGTGGGGAATATTAAATAAGATAAGTATATGTGAAGTAAGTGTATTTATATGATTTAGGAGCAGAATGTACATGGTGACTATTCAGAGGATAGAAAAAAAAAATGCTATCTAACATAACATATAACATCACATCGTAACATATAATGTAGTCAAGTGAAACAGGGTGAAATGGAATATTAAATTAAATAATATGAATATGAATATATGTATAAATATAACATAGTCAAGTCAAAGTCAAATGAAGTAGCAGTTTACACGGTGAAGGACTGGGTAATATTAAATTAAATTAAATAATATGAATATAGGTATTACATAGGAAGATGAAAGTCCAAATGAAGCAGCAGTTTACAGGGTGAAGAAGTGGGGAATATTAAATAAAATTAAAATATGTGGAGTAAGTGTATTTGTATGAGTGTGGGAGCAGAATGTACATGGTGACTGTTAAGGGGGTCAATGTTGATTGTTCAGAAGCCTGATGGCCTGGGGGTAGAAGCTGTTTGTGAGTCTGGTAGTCCGTGCTCAGATGCTCCCGTAACGTCTGCCAGACGGCAACAGTGTGAGAAGTCCACAGCCTGGATGGCTGTGGTCCTTGATGATCTTCCGTGCTTTTCTCAGACATCTTGTGTTGTAGATGAGTTGCACGGAAGGGAGATGGCAGCCGATGATGCGCTCCGCTGTCTTCACCACCCTCTGCAGGGCCTTTCGATCAGCAGCGGAGCAGCTACCAAACCAGGCAGTAGTGCAGCTTGAGAGGATGCTCTCAATGGTGCACCTGTAGAAGTTTGTTAATGTTTTTGCAGCCATGCCAAACTTCTTGAGTCTCCTCAGTTAGTATAAACGCTTTTGTGAAGTTCTCACCACAGAGTCCGCTGGTTTGGACCAGGTCAGGTCATCCGTGATGAACACACCGAGGAACTTGAATTCGGAGACTCTCTCCACTACAGCTCCATCAATGTGTAACGGACCGTGACCCCCCCTCTGCAGCTTCCTGAAGTCCGCGATCATCTCCTTGGTCTTGCAAACGTTGAGAGACAGGTTGTTCTCTTGGCACCATGTCTCCAAGCCTCGGACCTCATCTCTGTAGGAGGTCTCCCTTTATAACCAGTGATGTGTTGCAGGCCACCCCACAAGCGACACAGTGTGTTATAGTGAATGGTGCTGTACTGTGCACCTCCCCTCTATCAACACAGTCGTGTGTTTAATTATTCTCTCATCAGCAGTCACCAGGTGGAGAGGATCTGAATCCTTTTCCAGACAGGAGGGAGGCTCTTTATTTACTCTTGTTGTCCTCTGTCTTCTTGTGGTGGAGTTGCTTTAAGGGGGTTTGTTTTCTGGAGACAAGAGGCAGTGGGACAGACTGAGGCCTACTCCGCCCTGTCTGTTTATGTCTCACTGTCTTCATGCAAACCCACATACCAGACACATCTCATACCACACATCCCCTGACTCCGACATACTTTTTCCCCCTCAGAAGACAGATTGTTGAATCCCTACCTCCCCTCCTGAGGGATCTTCTGCGAACAAAAGGGAAGCGGGCCTGTTTCTGCCTGGGATGTCGTCCCCAGGCGATCCCCTATCATGGCTTCACCCAGCATACATGAAGGACCTTACAATGCTTCTCTCCTCCCCCTGTCCTCTACTGTGTTCTCTCTCTCTCATACACACAAACACACGCCTAAAGACAATCCCTCCTGGTGTGTAAGGGATGTGATAGAAGCAAGCACTGGGTAGTCAAGTGAGTGAGAGGGACCACTGTCAAAGCTCGGGGATGGGGGAAGGAGAATGAACATGTGTGATTGTGCATTCATGTGTAAGCATTGGTAATGACGGACAGTAAACCACCACTGCTATCTGTCTCTAAGGGTAGCTGGATACTGAAGTGTGGAGGAATGAAGAATGAAGGGAGAAGGTGGAGATGTACTTAGTCTTTGCAGAAGTGAGAGTAAACCGAAGTGGATGTCAGTAACAACATAGAAACCGCCATTACTTAGTTTGACTACTGTCTTCTCTGCTTAGTTTTCTTTCTTTTTAAGATTTAGATTAAGATGCATTTATTAGTCCCAAACACATGCACAGACATGCAAAGGCACACTCATCCAGGTAGGGAAATTTAATCTCTGCTTTTGACCCATCTGGTGCAGGACACACAGAGCAGTGAGCGACCATGTACGGCGCTCGGGGAGCAGATGTTGGGGAAGTAAGGTGCCTTGCTCAGGGGCACTAGACAGGGTAGGGAGACTCTTGGATTTTTGGACAGATCAATCCAGGGTCGTCTTTTTGTTGTCTCTCCGTTGAGTCGAACCAGAGACGAACCAGAGACCTTCTCTGCCCATAGTCCAAGTTTCTGCCACTAGACCACCGCCTCTCCCAGTAGACCAGCGCCTCTCCCACTAGACCACCGCCTCTCCCTTCTATCTGTCAACATAAACTAAAGTAGTAATATATGTTGGCTAAACATGTCCCCCTCTCAGTACCTTCAGTTTCTCACAAGCACATTGAGCAGGTAACGAATATATATAAAAAAAGCTCAGTAATTTTCTAAAACAACTTGGCTGTCGCTATAACAAATGTTCCTCAAAGAGCAAGAAATGTCACATTTATTTGGGACTGTTTTCATCAGCTTATTGAGGTGTATGTGCTTTTATGTGTATTTTCAAAATGTGTTTGAAAGAGGGGTGGTAAAAAACAGAAATTGTTTTTTATGATCAAAGTTAAAGGGGGAACATGCAATGAAAACAAACTTAGCAAATGCATAATGATTTGATTATTGGCATTAGTGATCAATTGACCTATTGTTTTTTAATAATTTGATATATTACAAAATAGAAAACATGACAATGGAAAACGGCTCAGACTTTGTGTTAATTGTCACATATGTTAAGTCTGATCTAATGTTTGTTCTATAGTGAAGCCTGCAGGAGTGAAGCCAAATATTGCCACAGACATAACTCTGCATTTTTTAATAAAGTAGGTGTTTTGTGTGGTTTTAAAATTCAGAGTTACTAAAGTGTTGTGGTGTTTTCTTAATCTTAATGCCAACACATCGATGCTTAACAGTTAAAATGGTTATTAGTAGAGAAAGACTAATGGGGAGAAACCATGGAGGAACAACACCGTACCAAGATACCTGTGCTGAAAATATCTCTAGGTGGCGTCATACCCTTTGAAATTGAGCAGTTGATAGGAGCACAGTAAACATCAGACAGGAGATAACAGAATCACCTAAAGTTAGCTAGTAGTGTCGAGTGAAGCTACCAGAGTAATTTAGTCTTTTCATTTTGAAAATCTGACAAATATTAGATGTAATGTAATGGTTTAATATGACTTTAACCATCCAGGTACTTCAAAGTAATGTGCCCAAATAAAGAGCTTTAATGGCTTTAAGTGAAAACATATTGTGATGGAAATTCATCTTGAGATTTGAAATAATGAAATTCTCAGACTGGAGTTGCCATTGAGCCTTTATAATAGTAAGCTCTGCAGAGTTTACACAACAAGCACAGGTGCTCAGGATGGAACAACTGGCTGCAAGTGTGAAAAAGCCAGGACTTATACAAAGAGGCGTTTCACAAGACAATATGAAAAACAGAAGACATGCCAGAACTAATACAAAGAGGTGCTTCATAAAACGTAATAAGAAAAAGATATGAAATCCTCCCCTGTGTCTATGTGCTGTGTCCGTCCGCTGTAGCAAACTCCCTATTTGCCAAGGCCACAGCAGTGAGAAACCTGGTCAGTTGAATTTTCCCTTACAATATATTGGGTGAAGTATGATGCAATTTTGGGCGTCAGACACAGGCAATATGCCAATATACGTCAGTAAAATGTGACGAAGATGAGCAGCTGAGAGGCTGGACAGATAAAAGAGTCAAAGGCTCATAGAGTAACAGACGGGCTGAATAAGAGCCGTGGCTGGTGAGGAAGAGCTGCACATCAGAGAAAGACACAAATGGTTCTGTGGGCGTCCAGGCTGAGAGGTCTTTAAGGAGCCTCACCTCCCTCCTCCTCTGCCCTCTTTTTCACTTTCAACAGTTTCAATGCTAAACTTCAAACGTCAGCCACAAGCAATTGACTGCAGACACTGAAAAACACTGTGAAGTTCATTGTGTCTTTACAAAATAGATTAGGATTTTAGTGAAATACTTGTACATGCTTTCTTCCAGCACAGACAGAGCCATCCCATGTCTGTGTCAGTAACAGTTCACAAACACATAATATATAACATTACATGGAATTTCTACCATTTAGGGTTAGGGTTATTATTCTGACTTCTGAGATGTTAGTATACTTAAAATCAATGTTTTATTTCTTTTCACTACAACAACGCAGATGCAATCAGAATATGTGTGAACCTAAGGGATTCTTGTTGAACAATTGTCATTGGAAAGTGAAAAAAAAACATCTTTTAGGAATTTAAATTCTCTGTGGAATGATTTCAAATCTTTCGTAGTTTTAGTCACTCTGGGAAAATCATATAGCTCGGATAACTGAAGATTAAGAACTTCATCATCGATTATGTTGAATGTATATTTATTGGTTGTTCTATGTTGCCATATCGATTAGAAGGCAGCGGGTAACTTAAGGTTTATTCCTGCAGCTCTGTCATAATTATGTGAAATGTACCCTTTCCCAAAATATTGAATATTACTCTGAGGCAGCTCCCATTTCTTTGTGTAAGCAGTTTTGAGAATGGGTGGATCCAGAACTCGACGAACGCCATACTACCTTTCTACAGCTGTGTTACACCAACTACTAAATCCTGGATGTCTTCCACTTGGACAGAAATGAGCAGGACAAACTAAAGCTGCTCTTTTGTGTGTTCAGTGGCACAGAGACTGTCACACACACAGTATGAAGCAAAGTGTATTAACTTGTGTCTATTGTGCCCCTCCCCCCTCCCCACTCCCTCTCTTTCAGCGAAGGGGACTGGTGGGACGCTCGCTCGCTCACCTCTGGTGGCAGCGGCTTCATTCCCAGTAATTATGTGGCTCCAGTGGACTCGATCCAGGCTGAGGAGTAAGTTGTGTGTTTGTGTGCGTGCGTTTGTGTACGTGTATCAATGATCCTGAATCACGGTAAACAACGGCAAATGTGCAGAATTTTCTCTCCCTGTAGAGCAGTTTCTTCTGGCCTGATACAATGACCGTTGTGTGACGCTATATTAATAGATTTACAGTTTAAAATCATCAATCAATCAATCAAATTGTATTTGTATAGCCCATATTCACAAATTACAATTCATCTCATAGGGCTTTAACAGGGTGTGACATCCTCTGTCCTTGACCCTCAGCAAGAGTAAGGAAAAACTACAAAAAAACCTTTTAACAGGGTAAAAATATGTAGAAACCTCAGAGAGAGCCACATGTGAGGGATCCCTCTCCCAGGACGGACAGAAGTGCAATAGATGCCACGTGCAGGAGAACATCATCAATAATCAAAGTCTCTAGCAGCATTGATGAAGCACAGTCCATGCTCCACCATCCAGACCAGACGCCACTCCAGTCCTCAGTCACTGTCCACCGCCGCCCACCAGGAGGACCCATCACAAGCCACCACTGCGGTCCTGGTCCACCGCCCGTGCCCAATGCCAACGCGACACAGGGTCCGCCACCAGCACCACGATCAGCCCACATGACTCAGAATCCGCCACACTGGATCCAACACCGAGACCCCCGGTGCGCGATCCACAAACCGTAATCCATGGTGCGGCCACAGAGGCCCTGGATCTGCGGGTTATAAAGCAAAGGGATTCCGGGGAAGGGGGATAGGGATGGAGAAGAGGAAGGAGAAGCTGGAAAGAGAAGCTCTGTGTGTCATGTGTCATAAAATAGAACAAGTAACGTTCTGGCGCACTAATTAGCTCTAACTATAAGCTTTATCAAAAAGGAAGGTTTTGAACCTACTTTTAAACGAACAGATGGTGACTGCCTCCCGAACTGAAAGTGGTAGATTATTCTACAGCCGAGGGGCTTGATGGCTAAAAGCTCTGGCTTCTACTCTACTTTTAGAGAATTTAGGGACGACAACTAGGCTTGAATTCTGGGTGCGGAGGGCTCTAGTGGGTTTATAAGGTATTAACAGCTCTTTAAGGTATAAAGGCGCTATATTATTAAGGGCCTTGAAGGTGAGGAGGAGAATTTTAAATTCTATTCTAGATTTAACTGGAAGCCAGTGTAGCGATGCTAATATTGGAGAAATGTGCTCTCTTCTCTTTGTTCTCGTCAGGACACGTGCTGCGGCATTTTGGACAAGCTGTAGAGTCTTTAACGACTTCCTGCTGGAGCCTGATAATAATGAATTACAATAGTCCAGTCTCGATGTAACAAAGGCGTGGACTAGTTTTTCTGCATCTTTTTGTGAAAGGACATGTCTAATTTTTGAAAGATTCATTTAGACTGACATAATCATCAGGATGCAGCCACGTCTCAGTGAGGGACAATAAATCTATGTTGTAATCGGAGACTATTTCATTAACTAAAAGAGCCTTCTTTTCCAGTGATCTAATGTTTAAAAGACCACATTTAAAAGTCTGGGTTTCCTGTATTGTTTCAGAGGTTGTTTTAATTTGTATTAAATTTTTGTGTGGAGTTCTCGCTCTATTATTGTTTAATTTGAATAATTTAATCGGACGGTGTCAGCCAGACTGTGGCTGGGAGGTAAATGTATCTTTGGCGGGACTTCTCTTTCTATCATATAGTTACATTATACATTTTACATGGAAATCTGTGCGAAAATAAATAAGTTCCACTCAGACATATGATGAATGGAAAAAAAAGAGAAAATGTTAGTAATTAAATGTTGGTTCCGTCTGGATGTGCAGCATCAACCGTTGCCACAGAACCCGCCTGCCCCCACCCTGACCCTTCAGTCAGACTGAGGTTTGTGAATGAAGATGTCAGTTCACAGTAAGCCCACTCAGAGCATACTGTAATTTAAAACAGGGGAGGAGTAGGTGCAGCTCCTCTCATCAAGACACATCTTCCTCTATGAAACACGCACTGTGCTGTCATGCTGCACACATGTCCTCTCACTGTAGTTTCAGTCTATGTGAGGACCTCTCTGAAAAGCTTTTTACTGACAAATGTTTCAATGAGGTTTTATAAATGTTGAATTTGTACCTCTACCTTGGATTTTGGCTGCAGTGTCACAAGAAACAAATAAGCATTGTGGGAGGTTTCCACTGCCTCTGTATTAGTAACGTGTTTCATCCAGGTTAACACACCATGACTCAACAGTTATTGATGAAGGGAAGAAGGCAGCTGGCCTTGAACTGGTCACAGTCTGTATGACTGTACAGCTGTCGAATGCTAATTAAATACAAGGAAAATACAACAAAAACTATAATTCTCTAGTTCCACCAACAGTTCCAAGAGGCTGCAGTGTTCATGGCATACCACAGTATGAAAGTCTGTGAAAGAATTAACAGCCTTACTAAGACTTAGTCTTAGAAGGAAGTCTAACCTAGCACGGGAAAAACATGGTTGTCCTGAGTGCAACTAGGTAGATATCTTTCTATGATGTCTGATCATTTTTGATTAATGATAGTTTTGAATGAATCAAGAAAGAAAGTAATCACCAGATTATCAACCAAAATTGACAAAAATGGTTTTGTCAGCTTTTTATTTATACATTATACATCCATGCAGGTAACAGTGTTTTCAGGTTTGTCTGTATGTCCATTCATCCCTTAATGGACTTTCTTTAATTTTGGCACAAAACTCCACCTGGACTCAAAAGGGAATGATTAAACCTTTGAGGTCAAAGGTCAAGGTCACAGTGACCTCAGTTAATATGTTAGCCATAACTCAAAAACCCACACACAAATTATAACAACATTTCCCTTAATAATTTCTAACAAGTTAAAAGAAATGACATTTTCTAGACAGCTCCATTACTCAGGGGCAGAAGGGCGGATATTTGGTCACATGCTGGATGGTGACACTAATCTTGCTTTTCCACCTTGACACTTTGGTTTATCAATGCACAAACACACTGATACAGCAAAGCTTAACAGTCAAATTAATTTTAGTCATATAAATTTACATCACTAATGAAACATTTATACAGAACATTTTTAAATGAGTGGGGGCAGACACAGATGTAAACCGCAACTTGGTTGTCTGTTAGAAGCAACAACAAGGCAATAATTCTAGTTTTACTTTACTTTAATTTGTGTGTTTATTTCTTGACAATAGGGAACTTTGTCATAATGATTCAGAGGTTTTACAAAACGTATTCGGAAGAATCTTCACAACAAAAGTTCCTTCACATCATGAAGATGGTGCATATAGGATCTCCCAGAGTTGACTAAGAGGGAGCCAGAAAATCCTGTGTACTGCTGATGGGTTGTACTTTCCATTGAAGTGCATGAAGGATGAGAGCCGAAGTAAAAGTGCCTGCAGTTCATCATGGTCTTGTAAATCTATTGTTAGACTTGACATGATGTGTCTTCTAATTGCAGCTGGTACTTTGGTAAACTGGGCCGTAAGGATGCAGAGAGGCAGCTGCTGTCCACAGGCAACTCAAGAGGCACCTATCTCATTCGGGAGAGTGAAACCACAAAGGGTAAAACCACAAACACAATCTCGCACCATTAACCTTTGGGTGTCTGAGTGGTGAGTGGTTACCAGGGGGAAAACAGCTCACATCAGCCTCAGTGAATAAAGGAGGAACCTGTGGAATTTTAGTTATCGCTAAGTTTCTTGCATGGCTTTTGTACTTGAAGTAGGAACTGAATGCTCAGTCATACCCATAGTCTTTTGAATGTAAAATGTGATTAAATACATCCTGATTTAAATCATCATTTTATCCATTTTATACTTTATCTTAGGTAGACAAGTTCTCAGTGTTTAGTCATATTCCTTTAATCCCTGATCTGTGTCTCCCAGGTGCATTCTCCTTGTCCATAAGAGACTGGGACGATGTAAAAGGTGACCACGTCAAGCACTATAAGATTCGTAAGCTCGACAGCGGCGGTTACTACATCACCACCAGGGCTCAGTTTGACGCGTTGCAGCAACTCGTTCAGCACTACTCAGGTACGAAACCTCATCTTCCCACCAACATTTACACTGTAAGTAGGGCAGGGGCCGGGGTGATAGTCATTAGATGTAGGACCAGAGAAAAAGTCAAAGGCCGCTTCAAGAAATTCAAAGAAAAATACCCCTGGACTATGTGACAGACATTTGTTTAATGCACTGCCCTGCTGCCATCAAATTGTGTTGTGCAGTCAGACACAAACAGAGCCATAGATGTGTGCTGGTATCCTGGTTTTACCAAGCATCAAGGAAAAGGCCTACAATAGTAGTGACACATAATCTGATCAACACTGAACACCTTAAGACACACGTGTGTATAGATACAGACGGTAACCAGCGGGTAGTCCTTTGGAGTGAATATTGAGTAACTCCCTGAGAGGCGTATTAAAGGCAATAACTTCCATCGGTTTTAAGCTCCATTTTAATGAACAGACTTGGTAGTCAATGTTTTTGTACATAATACAATTTAAATTGCTTTGTTGCTGTTCATGTATGTGGCTTGAATGTAAGTAGACAGAGTTACTCACCAATGTTTTTTCCTCACCACCTATTTCATGGCGGCTATTTCAGAGGTCTGTAATTTAGCTTGAAAAAATTACCGCAACGAAAAAACCCACATTGTGCTCTTGTTTTGTAGGCAGAAGTGGAAGTGCTTCTATGAATGTTGTTGCCATGGCAGAGATCAGCACCTATGGCACCCCTGAATGTTATGTGAAATAAAAAAAATTATAACAATAATACAAATCATCTTGCAGGGCAGATATTATCTGTCTTTTTTTGAGGATTTACTCTGTTCTGGTGAATTTTAGGCATAAAAGGTATTTACCCCCTTCTGGGTTTCTTCTATTTTTGTATATTTTTCACATATGCATGTTTCAGACAATTAAACTACCTTTTATACTAGTCAAAAATAACCAAAGTAAACTAAAAATTACTAGAAATTACTTTATTAATTGAAGGAAAAGAAACGGTTCAAACCTACCTGGCCGAATGTAAAAAAGTAATTGTGTCCTCACTTTCTAAATCAGCCAAATAACCAATTTTAAAGATAATTTTGTTGGATATCACTACCCCCACCAGGCATGATAACCACCAGAACTGTTCAATCCAAACATCTCTTAAATAGAACCTGTATGGCAATGTGAAGTGAGCGCAGTTCTGAAAAAGAGAAAATTAAGTAAAAATGATCTGAAACATTTAACTGTGACCAAGGACTAAGTCGAGAGAGGTTCAAATATGTTTTTACGGCAAAGTATCTTGCTGGTGTTTCTGTTGGGCTTCACTGACCTGTGCAGCTTAAAGGCTACAGGAAACAATATCATCTGTTAAAGAGCCTGAAAACTCAATGGTCTGGCTTCAATCTTTCCTTTGGTAAAGGCACTGAAAGGGCAGCATGGCCCACTCTCCATTAAAAGGGGAACAGGGATATGTTGCCATGAAGAGATTTGTCATGGTGACAGAGCATCGATTCGGTTGACTCATGTTGACTCATACTCATACAAGCCCAAAGCCAACGTTAAAGTCTGTCCGGTGTCCATTTCGTTCATCGATCCAGAATGCATTAAGCAGACACTGTTCCATTATATAATTCAATTTAGTCTGCCAGCACATTTCACATTCAGAATTAAAAGGTGCCATTTACAACTGGGAGGCAAAGAAAGTTCCCATGTTGGATTATTGGCTTTTACCATCGTCATTGCGTTTATATTGAGTTATTTAGAATCACAGTCATTTTTAATGCAGCCATAAAGAAACACAATATTGTAGTGGTGGTGTGGAAGGCAGAGGGAGTTAAGCCTGAAACATGCTTCTGCGACTGCGTCTGCGTCTTTTCACGCCGCTGTGGCGCAAGACTCGTTTTCATTCATGCTTCCCCAACCGTTGCGCGTCTTACAAAGCAATTCCGCGCCAGAACACTAGGCGGAGTAATGCTTTTTGTCGAGACGACCTTAGAGACGCCTTCTTTCCGCCAGTCAGTGAGAGGTTATACAAGTGATCATACTATCGGATATCTTCTAACAAGTGCTCTTCTATTTGGTCCATATTCGTTCTTCTAAATCTTCCGTGATTTCTGCCGGTATTATGGGGCATGAAACCGGAAATGCAGCTCCAGAAGGGATGTAGAGCAGACCAATCACAGCCTTGCGGGCTGAGTGAGCTTGCAGAGCTTTGCCGTAAATTTTAGAAAAGGGGGTCGACACCCGTCAGCACGTAAGGAGGGATACATAAGCACGTAAGGACCCGGAAGGGCTCTTGCGCTTACGGGCCCGTGAAAACGCAGAAGCATGTTTCAGGCTTAAAGCCTGAAACATGCTTCTGCGACTGCGTCTGCGTCTTTTCACGCCGCTGTGGCGCAAGACTCGTTTTCATTCATGCTTCCCCAACCGTTGCGCGTCTTACAAAGCAATTCCGCGCCAGAACACTAGGCGGAGTAATGCTTTTTGTCGAGACGACCTTAGAGACGCCTTCTTTCTTCTTCGTCGATTGTTTATTTACATAGCCACTGCGGCTCCTCGTAGCCTTTTTCTGGCGGACAAATCCGCCAGTCAGTGACAGGTTATACAAGTGATCATACTATCGGATATCTTCTGCCAAGTGCTCTTCTATTTGGTCCATATTCGTTCTTCTAAATCTTCCGTGATTTCTGCCGGTATTATGGGGCATGAAACCGGAAATGCAGCTCCAGAAGGGATGTAGAGCAGACCAATCACAGCCTTGCGGGCTGAGTGAGCTTGCGGAGCTTTGCCGTAAATTTTAGAAAAGGGGGTCGACACCCGTCAGCACGTAAGGAGGGATACATAAGCACGTAAGGGACCCGGAAGGGCTCTTGCGCTTACGGGCCCGTGAAAACGCAGAAGCATGTTTCAGGCTTAAGTGTGTCTGAGTTCAAGCTTGCGTCTCTGTGAGCTCGTCCAGATGTGTGTACTAAGCGTGTTCCCCCTGACCGCGTGCTCGTTCAACAGCAGGCCGCTGCATCTGTGCTGCTGACACACATATTTGTTATTCAGATTTACAGGATGAGACAGCGATTTTAATTTTAGTTTTACTCTTCAGTTCTCGATTCTGTTCTTATTTGTGTCTCTGTCTGCTTGATATGATGACGATGTATATCTGATCATATGTGCTTTGTCTTCTTACGTCTATTCTGTTTTATCACTCTCCCTCTGTGAAAGGGATATTATTGCCGTTATGCTCTACTTGGCACATTGACATATCAATGTTTCAGCCCTTAAATCAACACCATGGATTTTCTGTATGTGTTTGTGTCATGGAAAATTAACTCTCCCTATACATTTTATCACCTCTCCAGGGGACATACTGAGAGAACACCACACCTTTGCAAATAACCTTGCCTCTTTTCAGGGCTTATGCTTTTATGGCTTTCTGCTTTCTTCGATTTGTCGTGTCTTTAAAGAGCTAAGTGGGACATCTGGCCTTGTGTACTGTAGAATAATCTTCACATGTACCTTAAGACATCAGAAAACTTATAGATTTTTTTACCTGCAAGTTTGAATGAAAACACATTTGAAGTGTCTTTATTGAAGCTGAAAAAAGTCACTTTAAAACACAGGCCTTTCTCGGTTTAGGTGCTGCAGCCTTAGCTATTGAGTGATATATGTTGGTGAATCTTAGTAAATGTTTAGATAGATGCCCTCTGACTTTAGGACCCCATTTTCATTAGGATAAAAAAGGATGAAAAGTTAAACATGAAAGAGCAGTTTTTAGATGTGTAGTAAGTGGTAAGACATCCAGTCATTGTGACTCACTATGTTAAAAGTAAATATTGGTTTTGTCTGGTTTTCAATTTTTGTCATTCATTTAACATTTACATTTTCTTTAAAAATATTGACACCTTTAACATCTTACAGAAGCTCAATGGTTTAATGACAATTATTTTAAAAGTCCATAATAGCACTTTAAAGTGGTACTGATATAAGTTGTTTGAATGAACATGTGACAAGGATGTTTGTAGTCAGTGTGTTGCTTTCGGTCTAATCATCCATTGCCCACAGGTTGGATCGGTGTCTATTTTGTTTTTAACTACTACATGGCAGCGGTCCACATATTGACAGGCTATGTGAACACAGAACTGTATTGATGTCTGAGTGGAGTGCAGCAGGCAGGCCAGATGGGCTTTAATGGCAGAGTTGAATGTTGAACACGGGCCTTTATCTCATCTTTACTGCCCCATGCAAACACCCTGGGTAACCTCCTCCCACAGCACCTCACTACAACAACCAGATATCAGCTCATCTAGATATAAGTGTGGATGCATCAGTGGAAACTCTGCCCTAATTCAACGGTTGAATCAATGACTGGCAAACAAGAGCACTTCCTCTGCAGCCAACGCAAGAGATGCTTGATTTCATGAGACAATAACATGGTGTCATTGGTTAATGTGACAACCTTATGCAGGAAAGAGCAGCTGGAGCACCACTCATCCGCCCAAACATGCACGGCTACTAATGCCTCTCATGGTGCATAAAGTCCCTGCACTTTATCTTTATTTTTAACCACTGTGACAACGTACATGTAAATGTGCCCGATGAGTGAGCGAGGTCTGCAGCTATGTCTTATGAATTACCACCATTATCATAAAGTGTATTTGAGCTATATATGCCATTAGCCAAAGTGAGTCATAACATAGAGCCTTTACTTTTTCTATGACCTGCACCCATACTTGTTTTTTGTCATTCAGTTACGTTGGGCCACCATAACAAGGCAACATCAAATGGAGAATATTGGGCCTGAAATAACAAGTTATTATAATATATCTCTAAAATAATTATCGGACAGAAATATGGGAAAAACACAAGATTGCATATGGTGATTACTCACATCTGATAGTCAGAATGATAATGGTGTCGTTATTTTATTTGGTGCTGGAGCTCCATAATGTTAGGGAGGCAGATTTAAACACTCTTAAGGGCCATAATTTTGTCTGGATTAAGAAATATTGGATCTGAAGAATTTTCTGGGTCTGTGAAAGAACCTCTGGCTTCTGCAGATAAATGAGTAGTAGCATTAACCTGTGCTGCCAGCCAACTCACTGATTGGTTTGATGGGAAAACACATAAGATTACTGCTGTATCATCTGGCCTGAAAGCAGCATGTGTGCAATCCAGGAAGCAGGATGGCAGGAAGGGATTTTTATGATTACTCCACCACTGGTCATCTTTGTTTCTAGATGTTGCTTTGATGCTTACTCTGTTTACATCTTTCTATATGCGCTTGTTTGTGCTTCGCTGGGTGGTGTGTGCAGACCGAGCTGCTGGGCTCTGCTGTCGCTTGGTGGTTCCCTGCCACAAAGGGATGCCCCGCCTCGCCGACCTGTCCGTCAAAACCAAAGACGTGTGGGAGATCCCACGGGAGTCACTGCAGCTAATCAAGCGTCTTGGGAATGGGCAGTTTGGGGAGGTCTGGATTGGTACGGATCCGGTCGCCTTCAGGAGATGGGGTCACAAGGAAAGGGCCACCCTGTACAAGCAGAGACACCAGACGGGCTCCAGAGCACAAGAAAATACTTAACCCTAACCTTAACCCTGGGAGGGGAGGGGATCAAATGAGAAAACAGGCCAAGACATTTTGATAAATCTTAGTTTGGGGGTGTTGCCGGGGAAAAACCTCAGGTTTCTTACCCCTTCCTATCATAAACATCTGGTAAAGACATGCACTGTGTCTGGAGTCTCTGCTCTCACAGTTTAAAGATGGCCTCCTTCCATGTCCTCTACTGCATGTTCCCCATTAGTTAACCCTCTGTGCCTTGCCTTCCCTCCCCCTGTAGAGAGTGCGGATGGTTTGTGCTTTAATTTAACGGGCGTGTGTGTGAACTACATCCCTGACACTGTGGGCTTGAATCACGATTCCTGGGAGATCGCCAGACACACACTTGAATTGGAAGTAAAGCTGGGAACAGGATGTTTTGCTGAAGTGTTTTATGGTAAGAAAATCCTTAATAGGAAAAAGTACTCTTCTTTTTTCTCTCACGGTGAGCCTACCTGGAAATAGATGTATTCATCCTTTTTTTTTTTTTCTTAAGGGCACCAAGTAACCATTAGCAATTTTGTTAACTAATTGGGGATGAAAGCAAATGCTGTGTTTCAGCATGCAACATTCCCACAGGATTTTAAACGTAAACAGTTCTAGTTCATGGTTTTCTACCTTTCAGATTTTTCCAGTAATTCACTGAATATGATCTGCAGTATGGCACTCTAAAAATGTTTAAATTAGATAAATGTATAATTGTGCATACATTTTATTAAAGAAATACACTTTGAGAATTGTCAAATGATGTTTCATATTGATCAGTCAAGTTGTAACAAAGTAAAAAATACCATTACAATTCATCAGTTGATTTATTTTATATATATTCAATATTTATTACATAACTTGTGTTTTTAATATTTGACATGTTAGACTTCCATACTGCAGAACACAAGAGTGTGCACTGTTATCCTGTCCCATCTGGACAGATACCGGGGCACAGTCAGTCCTCTCCCAGATGACACTCAGCCTCTGGGATCCTAACCCAGCAGGTGATCATCAGCCCCAATATCTGCACAGCTGCTTCTCTAAAGAAGCCCACTCTGATTTATGAGCTTACTCATACATTAACCTCTTAACCCCCTAACCCACCAAACACATGTAGAGAACATGTTCATTGATGGTTAGTCTCTCTGTCTACCATGTTGGTCACTACTAACATCCCTGCATCCCTTAGTGTCACAGAATGAGATAAAGAGAGTACTACTCCATTGAAGAGAATACAGTGTTCCATATCTTATTATGCATACTCTGACACAGGAGCTAGAGGCAGTGTACAGTGCCACATTTGGTGGCACAGCCATCCTGTGTTACTGTAGCTGCCATACAAGCAATGAGGAGCTTACTGGCTTGCTTTAGTTAATCATCATACAAAGGTTTATCTGCTCCTGTGTTGGTGTATTGTGTCTCTCAAAGCCCTGCTGGAGCTCCCCCTGCTTTTAAAAGCCATTTCAAATCAAGGTCCACTCTAAATCTGGAATCCATTTAATTATCCATCAGCACAACCTCTGTGCATTAAAATAAAAGATGGACTGATTCTCATACTGTCTCCTGATCTCATTCAGTGTTGCATGTTTAACTCATAGTTATTTGAAAGACCTGTTCCCTTTGTTTTGGACTAGAGTTGCCTCTCAGCTGCCAGTCATCTCCTCAGGCTACAAAGGAGAGGTCTTGATTTGAATAGAATCAATGTTTGGTGTACACTTATGTGTGTGTGTCTTTGCGTGTGCCAGGAACGTGGAATGGCACCACTAAGGTGGCGGTGAAGACTCTAAAGCCTGGCACCATGTCTCCAGAGTCCTTCCTGGAGGAGGCTCAGATCATGAAGAAACTCCGCCATGACAAGCTCGTGCAGCTCTACGCCGTGGTGTCTGAGGAGCCCATTTACATTGTCACAGAATACATGGGCAAAGGTAAATGAACATACATACAAATATCTGCATAGATGTAAAGTCACCACTCATTAACATGGCATTAACCTCTGTTTAACCAAAAATATATTTTTTAGAGAGTCTCGTGAAAACAAAACCCAAGTTATAGATCATCCTCAGACGTAAAGGACAAGAACTTAATTGAAAAAATCTCAAATCCAGTTAGGCTTAGAATCAAATCAAATCATGTTTTTATCAACGGCATGCTGTTGTACAATTCAAGGCAGTACACAGACTTAATCCCAGGTTAGATTGTCAGTTTGTCAGTCAGTTTTCAATATACTCTCTCTTTATGGGCGGCTGTGGCTGAGGGGTAAGGTGGTCGTCCTCCAACCTGAAGGTCGGCAATTCGATCCCCAGTCTGACCCATCTGCATACCAAAGTGTCCTTGGGCAAAATGCTGAACCCTGAATGGCCCACCTTTGAGTGGTCATCAAGACTAGATAAGCGCTATATATATATACCATTTACCAAAACCATTTATGTAGTGTTACACCACAGGATGTGCCTCTAAGCATTTAAGTGAATCATGGTTCACTTAAAATAACTCACTTTAACCAGGGGACTGGTGAGCTGGAAAGAGCCTTCCTAACCTATATATTCTCTTCTGTTTATGCGATATCTCAGGCTATAGAAAATACATTCAGCAGCATTTATTGACATTTGTTGAAATTTTTTTAACTGAAATTGTAATATCATAATATGTATCATTCTCATCTGGAGCAAAACGTGTAAAATAACTCACTTAAATTCAGTGGCTCATCTTGTTGATGGGTACAGTGGATAGAGAGTAAAGCCTGAAACATGCTTCTGCGTTTTCACGGGCCCGTAAGCGCAAGAGCCCTTCCGGGTCCCTTACGTGCTTATGTTTCCCTCCTTACGTGCTGACGGGTGTCGACCCCCTTTTCTAAAATTTACGGCAAAGCTCCGCAAGCTCACTCAGCCCGCAAGGCTGTGATTGGTCTGCTCTACATCCCTTCTGGAGCTGCATTTCCGGTTTCATGCCCCATAATACCGGCAGAAATCACGGAAGATTTAGAAGAACGAATATGGACCAAATAGAAGAGCACTTGGCAGAAGATATCCGATAGTATGATCACTTGTATAACCTGTCACTGACTGGCGGATTTGTCCGCCAGAAAAAGGCTACGAGGAGCCGCAGTGGCTATGTAAATAAACAATCGACGAAGAAGAAAGAAGGCGTCTCTAAGGTCGTCTCGACAAAAAGCATTACTCCGCCTAGTGTTCTGGCGCGGTATTGCTTTGTAAGACGCGCAACGGTTGGGGAAGCATGAATGAAAACGAGTCTTGCGCCACAGCGGCGTGAAAAGACATGCGTCTGCGTCTTTTCACGCAAGACTCGTTTTTTTTGCTTTTTGTCGAAGACGACCTTAGAGACGCCTTCTTTCTTCTTCGTCGATTGTTTATTTACATAGCCACTGCGGCTCCTCGTAGCCTTTTTCTGGCGGACAAATCCGCCAGTCAGTGACAGGTTATACAAGTGATCATACTATCGGATATCTTCTGCCAAGTGCTCTTCTATTTGGTCCATATTCGTTCTTCTAAATCTTCCGTGATTTCTGCCGGTATTATGGGGCATGAAACCGGAAATGCAGCTCCAGAAGGGATGTAGAGCAGACCAATCACAGCCTTGCGGACTGAGTGAGCTTGCGGCGCTTTTCGTAAATTTTAGAAAAGGGGGTCGACACCCGTCAGCACGTAAGGAGGGATACATAAGCACGTAAGGGACCCGGAAGGGCATTTCAGTTGTGTATATGAGCACATTTCACTATTGTGTATGAGAGCTTTTCACTAGTGTGTGTGAGAGCATTTCAGTAGTGTGTGCGAGAGCATTTCAGTAGTGTGTGCGAGAGCATTTCAGTAGTGTGTGCGAGAGCATTTCAGTAGTGTGTGCGAGAGCATTTCAGTAGTGTGTGTGAGAGAGTATAGTTTTTCAGTAGTGTGTGCGAGAGCATTTCAGTAGTGTGTGTGAGAGCATTTCAGTAGTGTGTGTGAGAGCGTATAGTTTTTCAGTAGTGTGTGTGAGAGCATTTCAGTTGTGTTTGTGAGAGCTTTTCAGTAGTGTGTGTGAGAGGATATTCTGAATAATGTCCCTCACGGCCCCTCATACGCTGAGGCTGATTTCAATACACGAGAAAGATCACCAGGGGTCCGTTCAACATTTTTATAAAAACACCATGACATGTGAGAAAGCCCTATGAAACAAATTGTGATTTGTGAATATGGGCTATACAAATACAATTTGATTGAATTTGATTGATGTGAACTTCTAAATCTAAAAGAAATTTGTCTGCGAGCTTAGCCTATGGCACTGTGCACATGCATGTGTGCAGGCTCTTTAAAATGTATTTCATCTATGTGTTGTTGTTCTATTCCTGTTATGATAAGTGTAACTGATCTGATATGGAAAGCTCTTGTTTCAAAGAGGCTGAGGATGATTAAAGTCTTCAAAACAATACTGCAAAAGCCTGGATGTTAGAAACCCCACAACAAAGAGTCACATGAAACAGCAAAGAGAACAATAACGAAAACTTAGAGGTCACTCTGTTAACTCGGAAAATGTGTTTTCCAAAAGGAACAAGCAGAAGGAAAATGTTCTAAGAGTCAAAGTATTCAGTCATCCTGTATTTATCCTCTGTCATCGCTGTTTAGGATAGAAAGTGGAGGTGAACAGGCAAATTACAAACCTCTTGTCTCTGAACTGTTCAGCTTTACAAACAGTTCCTGAAGAAGGGTGGGGGCACCACTGATTTGTTGATGGATGTAGGACACAGCAGGAAGGTGTGTCCTCAGTGTGTATATGAATAAATGAGCTATCATGAAACTGATATGTGTTTATGTCCTCTGAAGGAAGCCTGCTGGAGTTCATGAAGGACGGAGAAGGACGGGGGTTGAAGCTGCCAAACCTGGTGGACATGGCGGCACAGGTAAACCCTCGACATAGACCTTCCATGTTTTATCTGCAAACTCTTGTGTGTTTGTGTTACATTAAATAAGCAGAATAGAGGACTTATTTCTCATCATTGGTTTCTGGAAAACAGCTGAAGACTTCAGATAATACTTCCTTGCAAATCATAACTGCAGAGCCTTCATTTGAAACAGACTTGGTGGTTAATTGACTGTGTTTCCACTTCCCTATTTTTATATTTGCTATGTATTTTAGTACAAATCGCCTCATTTTTTAACTTACTTCATTATAGTTTCTTCATAACTAATAGGTTCAGTCCACAGCAGTTCATCCTGTTTTGACCCAGATTTCTAGCAGGTAATAAGTCATCTGTAAAAGGACACCTCAAGAGTGTAAGCCTCCTGAGCCGACCAGGTCTTTTGTCTTGTGCAGGTAAAACAGCATTAAAGTTTAATGAAAACCATCAGAATATGAGCTATAATGCTGTGCTCCATTCACAGTGGGATCCTAAACAAACTGCTTTTCTGCAGAATCACTCCAAAATCCTTTTTCTTAACCTGCCTGGAAGTTATGTTTTCCCTTCCTGCCAAATCATATGAAGCAATGTCAGGGGATCTCTGTTTGAGCATTGATGCAGTGTGCTCACTGTGCTGCAGGTGGCAGGAGGCATGGCCTACATTGAGAGGATGAACTACATCCACCGAGACCTGCGCTCCGCCAACATCCTGGTGGGAGACAATCTGGTGTGCAAGATCGCAGACTTTGGCCTGGCCAGGCTCATTGAAGACAATGAATATACTGCTCGGCAAGGTGGGGCTCAGCCACTCCCCACTCACACACATTCACACATTATGTTCTGCTGTTCACACTTACATTCATTCACACGATGACTGCATTAGGTTGTAGAGAATATTGTCTCAATGTGCTTCAATCAGAATGACGAGCAAATAGCAATGAAGTCACAGTCAGTCAGTCCCGCTGCTCCGGAGTTTCCAAGAAAATTTCATTTTTTTCTAGTATTGACCACTGACAGTGAGACTGGATTAGGTTTTTTGTGTCTTGGGAACGGTTTATTTTTATCCAGACCAACAATTAAAGATAAGAGAAGCAATTTTTAGCAATGTTGCAGACATTGACAATCTACATTCATATATATGTTAATAAATCATTAAATACTGTGTATGCCATAGCTAGAGCCAGTGGTTTTCTGGGTGTCCATCCGTCCCATTATTTTAAATTTTGATATCTCTGGAAGTACTCCACGGATCTCTTCAAATTAGGTACAAACATTAACTTAAACTCCCAGATAACCAGATTTAATTATGGTAGCCATAGGTGAAAGGTGAAGGTCACAGTGGCCTGACAAATGTGTTGATATCTTAATCAGCTTGAGAAGATGTTTTCAGATTTGGCACAAACATTCACTTGGACTCAAAGATTGAACTGATTTGGTGGTCAAAGGACAGGGCCTCATAAAATATGTTTTTGGCCTCGTGAATGTGTATCTAAAGATACTTTCTTCAACTTCAAAAGATCAGGTGGTTATTATTCAGTGGACAAAGGTTATGGTCACATTGAATCTGTTAAACTAATTTATTACCAGGCATACAATCATAGTGTGGTATTTTTCCATTCTAAAAATAATTTGCTCTTTCCCACTGGTGTGAGTTATATGCACATGGTGCACATATTCACGTTATATTAAATAAGAAATTCGAAAAACAGATTAACTTGTGCACTCTGCACTTGACTCCAAAACACTGCCTAAGAGAACTGAACAGAGTGCAGCTTTGGCCAGTTGGTGTGTCACTAGAAGATAAGGCCCAAAGTGCGGGACTCGCAGTAGGCTTGAAGTAGAGGAGGCAGAGATGCATTCAGGTCCAAACGACCCACTTTATTGCAGTCAAGCAGAAACGGTACAGCTCAATAACATCTCTCCTTCCCTGCTTGATAAAGGACACATAAACACATGCTTAGAAGTGATCTACTTTCTCAACCTGAGCAAACCTCAACTATCTGTGTAATGGAGCAGGAATGATCCAAATGGATCAACCCCCATGGTTCAGAGCGTATGTGAGCAGCGAATTAAAAGCAAAGTTTACATATTCAAATTTTGTGTTAATGTCGCTTTCACTTTTTGAAGCAATTACGTAAATTTCAATGCAGAGATGCAGTTAAATCAAAGCAGCTGTGTTCACATGAACTTTGCATGGAAAAAGCCGATGATGGTTAAAGCCATGGCTACTTGAGGGGCAAACTGCATTATTGATGTCACGTATGAGAGTATTTAGGCTTTCCAGTTAAATATACGGATGACAGAAGAAAGGTGGTGAACAAAACAGTTGAGGTGTGTGAGCGTTGTGCCACATGAAGGCCGCATGACACATGTTACAAACATAAACGGTTGCAACACTTTCTGCATACATTTCAAAATAAGTACTCAAGCATGTCTGTTTACCAAATCCATTTTTTTCTTTAAAAAAAAATGGGGTTTTATCGTGAAATATTTGCAGGAGTGAAAGATGCACGGCTTCATACTGTCTAGTACTGGTATTTATTTGAGTACACAGGACTTCATACACTTTCATACAAGGAAATAGTAATATTGATAATCAAATTCAAGGCAAAGCCTATATGTAAAAACATTGTGCTGCAGAAGCAGCTCCTCGCATAACATGTTGTTGAACTGAGAAGATAACTATTGTGCATTGAACAGATGCTGTTAATATGAATTGATATCAATGTGAATATTGTTAATTGAATTGGTATATAAATAAAGGTAATTGTACTTGTAAGTGAAGAACAAACAAATACAGCAGCATGTGACACACATTTACTGACCAGCTCTGTTCATCTCTCTGCTCTCCTGCAGGTGCAAAGTTCCCCATCAAGTGGACCGCTCCGGAGGCTGCGCTGTACGGGAAGTTCACCATTAAGTCAGATGTGTGGTCATTTGGCATCTTGCTCACGGAGCTGGTCACCAAGGGCCGGGTGCCTTACCCAGGTGAGGGGACTGAAGCTAGAGGCTCAGTGTGGCTCAGCTTTCACCATAAACCACTGGGAACATGTCAGTGAAGTGGTCTAACAAGGAGAAACGTCTCATATGAAACCCAGAGTTGACATCAGGGGGCCATTCCTGCTGTGTGAGAGAGTGCTTTCCCTGCCACAGTATGAGATAACCCATTAGCTTTGCCACTCAGCAGTGGGACAAGTTCAGTTTCAGACAGAACCAAAAGGAGGAGCACAGCTGAGGGAGTAGCATCATGCTAACACATGTGTTTGCAGATATCTGTTACTCAAATATTGTGCTTCTTTTATTTTACATGGGCATACTGGTATTCAGGCCAATAAGAGAACACATGCTCTGTATTTACGGTCACCTTGTGATGTATTGTGACATTGTCACCTCATGATCAGGTTTGACACCTCATTGTGGAGGTGAGGGGGCTGGAACAGCACCTTTACCTGCACAACAGAGGATCAGTCCATGCAGGGGAGAGCTGTTAGCGGATGATCCTCAGGTTTAAAAGGCAGTGGCTGAGCTGCCTCAATGAGACACTCAGAACTGAGACACAAGAGTCACGGACAGAGACACAAGATTGGACACGGAGACTGAGCAGAGCTAATAAACCTGAACAGGTTATGTTTGTTTGGAATTTATGTTTGCTCTGTAATAATGCAAGTGAAAATGTTGAGGAGTGAATGGTTTGTCTCTGGCTGCTGTGGTGATAGCCCTGCGGCGTGGTCAACTGCCACATTAACATACTGCAGATGTTTAGTGTTGAATGTGTGAGCAAGACAGTATACACACAGTTTACACTTTAAGCTCAGAGGTAGCTGTTCTCAGATCAGCTTTTACATCCCAAGATCCCTAGGAAGGATACATGGTCTGTATTTATATAGAGCTTGTCTAGTCTTGATGACCACTCAAAGTGCTTCACTGAACAGTTTGTCATTCACCCATTCACACACATATTCATACAGTGCATCTTTTATCTTGCCACAGAAACTTGGGCAGATGTGGAAAACTGGGATCGGCCTGCCAACCTTCTGGTTGGAGAACGACCGCTCATATACATATACACATAAACATATATAGTTAGAGAAATCTTCAAAGGAAATCAAAAAAGGGGCATGGATTCAATACTATATGGATAAACAGTACAAATGGATACAAGTAGTAAGTAAATGGTAAATGGATTTGTATTTATATAGCGCTTTTCTAGTCTTGATGACCACTCAAAGTTTACAGTACAGTTTTACATTCACCCATTAACACACAAATTCATACAGTGCATCTATTCGCAGCACTTTATTCTATGGGGGGCCAATTGGGGTTCAACATCTTGCCCATGGACACTTCGGCATTCAGATGGGTCAGACTGGGGATCGAACTGCCTATCTTCAGGTTGGAGGACGACCACTCTACCCCTCAGCCACAGTCAAAGTGTATTTGAATTCCACATAGTAGAATATACATTTTTCTCCCCAAATCTTCTTGAGTAAGTGAAAATTGACATTCAAATTACACAAACAAGTACCTGAAGTTAGTTTAGTACATGTAATTGTATAAATATAACCCATTAATTCTATTAATAGTGGACCAATTTGTTTAAATGAGCTACTTGTCTTGTTAAAAGGCTTTTAAAGATTCAAGATGTTGACCTGGTGCCACTGGGATGTTAAAGCTCACTGTCAAAGAGCTTGGTCTTTACGGAGCTGTCACACGGATCAGTGCAGGAGCCCCTGGCTATGCTTACTTACACTCTTTTTCTCTTCTTTTTTCAAGGGATGAACAACCGTGAGGTGCTGGAGCAGGTGGAGCGGGGCTACAGAATGCCATGCCCTCAAGACTGCCCCATCTCGATGCACGAGCTGATGCTGCAGTGCTGGAAGAAGGACGCAGAGGAGCGGCCCACCTTTGAGTACCTGCAGGCCTTCTTGGAGGACTACTTTACAGCCACTGAGCCTCAGTACCAGCCCGGGGACAACCTCTAGGCCCCCTTCAAACCCTGTCTATCTGGTGGTGGGTGGGGGGGCGGCTCAGGGCTGGGACCACATTGACCAAATCCGTACTGTTAAAAAAACTCTTGAACCCTCCTGGCTACGCCTGCATTTTAGGGATTTGTGAAGCTTCCTCAGCTCAACCCAGTATTTTTCGCTTTACACCAAGCCCCAGAAACACAACCCTCAGTCTCTGACACCCCCCCTATTGCCTGAACTCTGCAACTGCGATAATAAGGGAAGCTGAGGGATGAAGGATGGACAGAAACAAGTGGGGTTGTGATAATGCAATGACATACATGTATTAACTGTAAATAAAAGGCTTGTTTTAGATTATTTGTTTGCTTCCGTATAAGAATTTTATTTTCTCCTTCACAAAAAAGTAATTATAAAATAATAAAGGCAAAGGATGATGAGCAACTGAGCGGGCACAGTTAATCTGTACGTGTATTATACTATAGTTCATGTATTATTTTCTAGAGATTGAATTAGAAGCCTCAATTTTCAATTTGTTGCCATAGTGTAAAATCACTCACCATCAGTTTATTGCTTCATTCTTGACTTTTCAGTTCATAATGTTGCTGAGGCTTCTTCGGACAAGCATGATGCGGTCCTCCATCTGCCTTTTTCTCTTTTCTTGCTCCCTTCCAAAGCTTCCTCAGAGCGGTAGTTGTTAGAATGTTGCTGTATGGAACAGGATACACTGTTTGTCACATTTTTGTAAATTAAAGCCAGGCGTGCAAGGATTTCTAACATATCCCTCCTCGCTTATAATTTTGAGACAATGTGGGTGGAATATTTCTGAGTTTGTACCATACGGGTTTTTTTGTTGAACTGGAAGAAAGAAAGGTTGACTTAAGTTTTCCTTTACTTGAGCTTTGACTCTGGGGCATCTCATCATTAATGTTCTATTTTTGGGGAGGGGTATGTGGACTGTCGTGTTCTTTGTGTCTTCTGCACATCGTCCACTTGAGCCTGCAGGGTCCTGACCAGTCAAACCTGGACCAACTCACCTTCTCAGTTATTTCTGCTTTAATGTTTTACTGACAAGGTTTTATTCAATCAGTATTTGAGTCTGTTATAGTTTTTTTTTACAGATTAAGTTCTTGTTTAACCTTTTAATTGATCCTTCAAGAGTTAGTTATTCTGTTGGTTCAGAGGAGTTTTTCGGTCAATTCATGCACAAAAACTGAATAGAAGAAGGATTTTAAGGTTCATAAATACAACCAATGATTTGAAAAATAATTGATCCCCTTCGGATCAGGTCTTAAAGCAGATTGTTTCATGACAAAGATAAAGCCCTTTTTTTCAGTTGTATGGCTAAATGGTTTTGAAGTGGCGCTAACTTCCCTCCTTTATAGCATTTATTTCCATTTTTTTATATAACTTGTTTTGTTTATTCAGTGATTTGGCATTTGAAATTCAGAAAAGAACAATAAACATTTTACACTCTTTCCAAGACACTTCTTTTCTACATGCCAGTGTTTGTTTACTTGCCTTTTGCGTGTGTGTCACTCACTGGACCTGCTCCTCTGGGGAAGGGTCTCACTGTTTCACAAACGACGGGAGTGGAGACCGGCACTGTGACCCTAACCAGTTGAAGCTGACTAGTGATATGTGTTACTTATAGAGGGCGTGGTTAGTTGTATTGTGGTCTGCAGGTGTTCTTCAGTATCTATCTGTGTAAATATTGGACTTCAGTATTGATATGGATTACTCATGACATACAAATTCATTAATGGAGACCACAGAGTGATGACTTCAGACAGGGTGAGGCTTCTGCGTCAGAGCCAAACTAACCCATTCTTTCATTGATTTATTTTATTTATTTGAAAATATGAATGCGTAATATCAATTATAATCATCGTTAGTTGAAGAGGCACATAATCGGTCGACTCTTGTGCATGATTTGCTCTGTGCTTTTACATAGAAAAGGTAAATGTACTTCTCTTGGCTCTGTGAGATTGTAACTTTAAAATATTTGGGTAAAGACTAAGTGTAATCAATATATTTCTCCGTTATTTGAGATAAACACATTAATTAAAACTAACCCAGTATTAAATATAATCAGGTTCTGCCATAATAAAAAATGTGTACCTTACAAGAGCTAAGTAAGAAAAGATAAACTTTTTTATTTAAAGAAGGTTAAATATGCAGAGGACATTAATTAACGTAAAATAATTCAAAGACAAAATAAGATCTAATGGTGGAACCGAACAGATTTCTGATTGTCGCTGAGCGGCCCACCCAAAGTCATACTTTTATCAACTCATGAGCTGAGAAGATTTGCAATGCATGCTTAATTTCCCAGAGTTCACACTCACCTCAAAAAGATGTGAAACAAGGAGGAGCTAGGTGGGCAAGTTGTTCCTATCACAAGAATAAAAAAATAAGGGGTTGCTGTTGTCCCTGCTCTCATCCTACCTCAATGACTAGACCTCCCGGGTAACTTGGAGAGGAACTGTGTCAGATCCTTGTCCTCTCACTACTGGGGTCCATCAGGGTTCCATCCTGGGTCCTCTCCTCTTCTCTCTGTACACCACCTCTCACGTCTCTCTCATTCACACACATGGCTTTTCCTCCCACAGCTACACAGATGACACCCAACTAATCCTCTCTTTTCCTCAATCTGAAACACAGGTAGTAGCATGAATCTCTGCCTGTCTGACTGTCATCTCTCAGTGGATGTCTGCACACCACCTGAAAATTAACCTTTAAAAAACCAAACTATTTTTCCTTCCAGGGGAAGGCTCTCCCATCCATGACCTGACTATTACCTTTGACAACTTCATGTTAGCCCCCACCCAGACCACTAGAAACCTGGGTGTGACACCCAACAGTCAACTTTTCCTTACTGCCAACATTACTATAACAACCTGCTCGTGTAGATACATGCTGCAAAACATCAGGAGAATACACCCCCCTTCTCACTCAGAAGGCGACGCAGGTACTGGTCAACTCACACCTAGACTCCCTCCTGGCAGGTCTAACTGCTGGTGCCATCCTACCTCTGCAGCTCATCCAGAATGCAGCTGCTCGACTGGTCTTTAACCAACCTTAGTTCATCACACTACTCCGCTCCTCTGCTCCCTTTACTGGTTACCAGTGGCTGCCTGCATCCGTTCCGGTCACTAGTACTTGCGTACCGTGCTGCGAACGGATGGGGCTCAGTCTACTGTACATCAAGGACATATTCAAACCTGACACCCAACTCCGTCCCCTCTGCCCTGCATCGGCCAATTGTCTTGCTGCTCCCTCACTCTGAGCTAAACACTCAACAAAATCCCGACTTTGCTGTCCTGGCTCCTTAATGTTGGAACGAGCTCCCCATTGACACCAGGACAGCAGAGAGTCCACACATCCTCCACCGCAGACTAAAGACACATCTCTTCCGACTATACCTTGGTTAAGAAGATAATCCACCATCAATTCTGGTTTTTATATATTTTTCTTTTTATTCTTTTTAGTTGCACTTATATGGCACTTAAATGTTGCACCTTTGAAGCTAATGTACTAACATGATTCTTGTTGTTCTTAGCTCTTGTTGTTCAACCCTCATGGTTGAATGCACTTATTGTAAGTCGCTTTGGATAAAAACATCAGCTAAATGAAATGTTATGTAACAGCTGATTTTCAAAGAACATTATTTCAAATGAAAAGATAGTTTTGCAAAAGACTTTCCCACAAAAATCACCGCTTGAAGTTGATCCATCCAAAATATCTAAAAGTCTGTTTAAATATAAAGGAAAAAAATATTTGAATTCACAATTTTGTTGTATGTCCTTCAGGAAGAGTGGATGCCTCACCTAATTCATGGACCATGTGAATCCCTCCTCCTGAATCTCTATAAGGGCAGCAGCTGAAGCTGTCTCACACATCCTCCTCTTAGTCTTGATAGTCTTGTCTTGGTGGAAACGTTTCCAGCTGCTCTGAGAACAAAGCCACTTCTGCATGAAACTTACAGTCCTGGGAAGACACCAAGGAGGAAACACACACACACCAGGTTTGTCTGTTTCATTTATCACTGATCACAGATATTTTCATCCAGATGAAGACAAATAACCTGTATAATTTGTAATAATGCACAGAAAGGTCATAAGGATAAATAAAAAATTGTGAATGTCCTTAGTTTCTTAAAGGTTATTTTGACAACTTTTAATCACTCTTGAAAAACAACCGTTAGAAACATAGCTATTATGATATGTTAATGATCATGATAAAGGTTGATGCTGTTATCATAAGATTTTTACAGGCAGTTTTGTTTGAAAAAAATAACAATCAAAGCTGCTTGATTCATTTTCACCCAACATTTACTAGCTTCCCGCCAATTCGAACTTTTATGACTAAGTTCAGATTTTTTGCTGTAACGCGTAAGAAGCAGTATGATCTCTCTGGACCAGACCAAATGTAGGTAATATACATATCCAAAGCTTAATAAATTAATATTTCTAAGATGTAAGACTCTTCCCGAATTCACATTTTACATTGCCGTCATGTAGTTTTGTATTTACCTTCAGTTTCACTAATTTTAAATGTGAACTCAAGCCAACTGATATATAATAGACCTTTACCTATAGACCTTTACCAGTGTTTGTTCACCGTACCTCCCCTCTCTGTGCCCAATCGATAACAGCTCTTCATCCGCCTCTAATGGCTTTATTGCAGGTATTAGCATGTGAGAAATTGCCTTGCAGTGAAATGGAGGAAGCAGGCGTCAACATCTTTGTCACTGTTCAGAAGATCTACTACCCTACACTTTGCATCATGGGTATTCCAGGTTTGTTCCCTAATAAATCTTTGTCTTTTTCATGTCTGAATAGGTGTTGTTGTGGATCATCAGTGTCAAAACACAAAAAGATTTTGTAGGCTATTAAAAACGTATTAATGTTATCACTTCTACTCTCAGATAACTGGAAGGAGCCTGGGAGACACATTTACATTCAAAACCATATTCAGATGATAAACCTGGCATCTGTCTTGAGAAAAGGTTCATCTAATGTTAAGCTTCGTGTAAAAAGTGAACTTTCAGTCATTTGTCTTGTCCTCTTTGTGATAGTACCTTTTTTTCCCACATTTCATTGCACTTGCCTAGTTTTCTCTTGCTTCCAGTGTTTGGGCTAAGTGGGCCCTAACATTTTTGACAGACCCCAAAATGTTAATTTATTTATACACTTATATTAGTGCTAAATGAAGCACATTGTTGTTAGTACAATATGCTTTTTCATATATTGCACCAATCAGTGTAAATCAGTGTCATGTGATTGTTAACTTCTACCTCTTAACAGTGAGAGAGGAAAGTCTGTTGAAGTAATTTTCTGACCGAAATTATACCTGCAGTGGCCGTTAGTCCTAATGCAGCCACAAGGGTGCAGCAAACTACAAGATGAATGACATAACTATAACGACATATTTTAGAGTAAAATTATTGTTCTAACATCAGATGTAAAGAGAGATTTCAGTCTAGCTGCATTTCCATTGCAGGAACTTTTCCCAGGAACTAGGAATATTTGGATGTCTGCTGAGACCACGCATTTCGCCATTATCATTTGTCAGCATAACCGCCTTATCAGCATAACCGCCTTATCTCCCCCTGGTCCTTAGACCACGCTTGAAATGCAGAACAGTCTGCAGGAACAGTTTAGTTCTTTGACAAAAATTAAAGAGACTGAAATTTCCTGGTACTTTTGGTAAAAATGCAGCTTATATCACTCAAGTTTGAGCTAGTTGTCGAGCACAGCCATGCTTGTCCTGACAGCATACCCCTGCTGGGTTTGATAATGGGAAAGTTCATGAATTGACAGAGGTTATTGCCCATCTCTACAGTTCTCATAAACCACTCTCTGATATAGAACTAAAGAGCAGCTGTTTTTTGTAATAAATACATTAAAGCAAATAAAAGCAGAACCAAGAGGAGAACACATACGTCCAGTGGAAGCTGCTCTGCACTAGTTGCTGCAACACAGAGGATTGACTTTAAAGTGTTCTTGCTTATATTCAAGGCTCTAAATGGGCTAAGACGGAGTTACATAGCTGACTCTCTAGTTAACTATGTCCCCACTTGAATCATCTGCAGCAGGTCTATAAGAGGTTCCCAGCAACAGCCGAAAGAAAAGCTTTTGTAAATTATGCTCCAAAGTTTGGGAACAGTTAATTAATTGAACGTCTTTAAAAGAAGACTTTGTTTCAGCCTTTAACCAGATATTATACCTGCCTGTGCGCTATTATTTTGACGACTTTGTTTCTGGCTTTTTTACGTTTTTTTAAATGTTCTTATTTTTTCTTAGAATATGTTCTCTTCTTATTTGAATTACATATTATCATGCTTTTATTTATATCTATATTGTATATATAGCACTTTGAGTTTCTTGTGTGAACTGTGCTATACAATTAAAGTGTATATTATTATTATTATTATTATTATTATTATTATTATTATTATTATCATTATTATTATTATTATTATTATCAAAACTTTTAGACTGAAGAGAAAACCTTTTGTACACCACCTGCCCAACACCACAAACCAGACGGACAAAGTTGGTTGGTGAAGACCAGTCTAAAGGTAAATCAGACTAGACTGCTTGATGGACTAGACTTGGATTGGACAGTTTGTCAGTGAGCCACAATAAATGCATATGATTCCTGGAAATATCTTAATGTAAGCAGAATGTTTAAGAAAGCAGTTGTTTGCTTAAACATGCCATAACCGGATAATGCTGTGTCAGATTAATTTTTTACTACTGCTGCTTCCAAGTTGCCAAAAAATGAATATTGGTAAATTAATCTTGAAAAACTTCATGTAGCACCAGACAAGTGGTGTGTATTTATCTGAACTTTTTTATTCTTGCCTTTCCCTTCCAGCCAACCTCTTCACATTCTATATGGTTTGCTTCTGTAAATGTGGGATGTCCGACACAGCAACCATTTACCTGAGCTGTCTTGCCATTGTGGACACATTCTACCTGGTGTGGGTGATCCTTCTTGACCTGACCCTCAACTTTTGGCTACTGCGGCCCTTCTGGCATTCCCAACCCTGGTGTGGCATCCTGGGATTCCTGCAGTATGGATCACTGTACAGCTCCACCTGGATAGTGGTGATATTCACCATCGAGCGATACCTTGTCCTCCGCAGCACAGTAGCCAAGCAGCACTTCTCCCAGCCCTGGGTCACTAAACTGACCTGTATTGCTGTTGTCCTTGTGTCACATATTGTCTCTGTGCCAGTGGGCTGGATCAATAATGTCACACCTGTTTCCTTTCTTGTGGACGGGGAGAATGTGACACAGCCCAGGTGTCATTACCGCGATGAGACCTACACTACTGTTATAGTGTGGATAACCAGCTTCCTCTCTGGAGGAATACCCATTGTCCTGGTCATCATCTTCAACTACCTCATAGGATATCACCTTTGCCGTGCGAGCAACCTCTTCACCAAGGAGGAGCGCCGGGTCATGCATGGGAGGAGCACCAGAGGCATGTTGAGGAGGACCATTCTGCTGCTGGGCACTGTTTCTGTGACCTTTGTTGTTCTCAGCCTTCCTCGTTTTGTCACATACTGCATCCTTAGAACCAAGTACAACAACGAGTATTTCGACAGGGATGACTACAGAATCCCAATCAATGTGGCCGGAGACTTAGCCAACATGCTGCAGAACCTTAACTCTAGCACCAACTTCCTGCTCTACTGTATGGTCAGCCGGCGCTTTCGACGGGAGCTGGTCCAGGTGGTGACTTGTAAGGCAAAGGTACGTGAGCTGGGCTCTGTTCTCACCCATACTACCATGAGAGTTTTCTCAGTTATGGATCATAAGGCCTCACCATCCAACAACCCTGTGACTGTGAAGCTTGCTAATTTCAAACAGACAGAGTAGAAAGGAACCAGAAAAAAATACCAATATCACAATGGGTGTAATTGTTGGAGACTAAAGGTTTAGTCTTGACCTTGGACATGTCATTTTGCAGAAATAAAATGGAACCATGGTAAATAGACTGGAGACTTCCTATATATAGAGCTTTTCTAGTCACGAAGAACTCAGCGAGGCCAAGGACACCTGGACACACGCACAAGGCATTCTGAAATGGAGATTGAACCACCAACCCTCTAATAGATCATTTATCCACTCTACCTCCTGAACCACGGCCTCTGCTTACTGCATATCCAAGTCCATGAAAACTACACAAACGCTTTGGAGAAATCAACTGGTAAAAGTGGTCTCATAATTGCTGTTGTAAGCGGAGCTAGCAGAGCAATTCTCCAGATTGCAGTGTTGGTTCTTTCAACCACAAGATTTAAGAACTGTTTGGTGGATTGCTATGGAATCTGGTCTCCAAAGAGTGAAGCCTTAAGATGTTTGGTTATTCTCTGACTCTTCATCTAGCATTTCTAGCAGGTTCTGTTGTTCAAAACAATTGTAATATTATTCATTGTTCCCTGACAATATATTCTAAGGACTTTACTTTTTCACTATTGCCACATGAGGTCGACATCTTTGGTTTTGAGATAGCTGATCTCAGAATCTTGCCTCACACAGAATTAATTTTCGATGTCCTTTGTATCCCTAAACATTTAGTCTTTTATTATCATCATCAGGTAAAAAATATGATTGTTCCACGAGTTTGCTTTGTGAGCGTATGACCTTCCCATCAAGCTCATCTGTAGTTTTTGTGCTGATGATGTTTGCATGCACTTTAAGATGGTGATCATTTTACACTATGAGGTTAGCAGGCTGTGTTGACTTTTAGTGCGTCCACATACAACCTCACAGACCTGACCATAGACTCTTTGTCTCGTAGATTATACAACACATGTATGAAATAAATGCATGAAATACGCTTTCATTGTAACAATAGATGTGATCAAGTAAAAATCCATAAAAGCCATAGGATGTAAGACTTTGGTATTTAATTGTTTTTTCTTAGTCATGTAGGTCTTGTGGGGAAGTGTGATAAAACAAGTTGTCTATTAGCTTTGATAATGTTTCACTGTTAATCCAAAACTGATGAAGCTCGGTAGTATTGTCACTTGTTACGTCATTTGTTTGTAAAATTTGAATAAATGTGTAAATTATATTCATGTACATATCAAAATGAGTTGTTTACTACTCGTCTTATTGTCAGTTACTGCTTGAGGATGTTGTCTTTTCCCAGGGTTGGTTGAGAGTGAGGCCTGACACATTTCAAATCATGATAACAGTTCAACCTGGCTGGCTGCACAATGCTTCTAGTGAAAAACAACCTGATTGGACGCCGCAGTCTCATGCCCCGCATTATTTACATAAATGGGTCACGAGGCTTGTGAGCTTTGCATAAAACAGAAAAGGACAAGCAGTGGGAATGTTTCCTGTTTGCTGCAGAACAGGTTTGTGCTGTGGCTGAGGGATAAGACGTTCTATGAAAAGGTAGGTGTGCGCAGTTTAGGAAGTTTACTTTATTCTTTGTATGTGAATTTACAGGGGGAAATTTCCTGGAAACCTTGGAGATGTTTTTTAGTAGACATACTTGACAGACTTTAAGGGATTTTGACCTTTGTACCTGTTTGCCGGAATCGAGTTGATATGTTACACCCTAAGATAGAGCGAGGAAGAAGCAGTTTATGTCTCGTTATTCTGTGATTTATTATACTCAATCTGTTATTTACTTATTTTTCCTCAGTGGTAATAGACTGTTAGGTGTACTGTGAATCTCTTGACTGAAACTACAGTTGTCTTTGTGCCGTGTGCGTGTCTCTTTAAGCAGTATTGATTTCCTTAAACGCTTTTTTCATTTTCACTATAACCAGGGACAACAGACACTTATGGTCTGTAAAAATGGACTCGTTCAAAGGTAGGAAACAAAAGCTGCTCTGACTGATACATCTGTCCACTTTATCCACATAAAGTGGACAGATGTGAGTGCAAACCTGTTTTCTTGTTCGCTCCTGTTGTCAGGACCTTGCCCTCATCAGAGTGTTCCTGTTGAGACCGATGAGAGTATGTCGTCCTCAACTCTGGACTTGGTCTGGCCTCCTCCTTGTAACCAGTGTAGTGGACATGTAGAGACCAGCAGAAGGCCACAGAACAATGGCTGTGAAACACCCAGAGAATATGATGCCGGAGAGAGGACATTCCCCGAGAGCCGCTTCCAGCAAGAATCCAGAGCCGCCTGCCGTGCTTCCCAGGAGCCTAGCTTCACACCCCAAACACACTTCAGATACATGAGACCCCCCCAACCTGAAGACGTTGGGCCTCATGGCCTCAGAGAGCAGGGGACACTCTATGAATGGCAGCACAGGGTGAACCACAGTAGAGGCTTTGCAGGCCCTTCAAACTGGCCACAGGACTTCTCTGTTGAGGAGGCAGAATGCTTGGAGGCCCCTCTTCCACTCATGTCTGACAATAACTACACCTCCTATGTCCTATCACAATACCCTGCTCAGAGTAAGTGTTTGGTTATCAATGGAATCAGGATTTCTTATTTTTATATATGACAATCTGATTCTAGAAGGATATATATATCTAACAGCTATGGCTGTAGGCTGTGTCTGTAGTAAATATTTTTTTTATATCGATAATCATGAGTAATATGGACTGCAGGCTACACGACCTAATTCTGCTGTTAAATTGACTTTACTTAAAAATAATTAGATTCTTTACTGATCTGGTAATCATGACAACCCTGTTAGATATCGTCTGGCTGCTGTTCCTTGTGTTGGCTCAAACTAGTAAATCATGTCTGCACTCCAATGTTTCTCTGCAGGCCCCAATCCAAAGCAGGGGAATTTCCACAGAAATTGTGCTTGTTGTCCTCAGAGAGACCTGCGGCGTCACAATAATCGTTCTTGTCATTATAAGCATGGCCACCCAGCAGATCCACACCACGAGCCTCAAGACCACCAACAGTCCTGGTAGGAGAGCAGGTCCTGTCCTGTTTGTCATGATTATCCAATATTTACAGGATTGATTCAGACAATACTTTTCACATGAATCACTCTCGAAATGTTTCTTGTTCATTCCATTCACAGGAGAGCCTCCCAAAAAAGGCAACAACCTGGAGATGCTCCAAATGGCTCATCGCCTCAGTGCATGGCGCCTCCCAGAGATGTGATGCATGAGGTCAGCGTGAACTGCTCACTGCGGCCAGGTCCTGCAGCTTTCACAGGGGAAATCAGGAAGACCATTAGCCTGCCTGAGGAGTGCAGTAAGTCACACCCAGGTCACCTCATTAACATGTGGTTGTGATGTTTCTCCCACTACACCTAAAGGATGTATATGCTAAGGATGTTTCACTGATCCACAGGGAGTGTTTTCATCACGTATTCAGTGGACACAGCCAACGAAATTATTGTTTTTACCAAGTTTCTGACTGATCAGGGATTCAAACCAGCAGTAAGTACATTCATTTCCCCCATCACCTCTGCTTCCTGGTGATTTTCCGTACAAAAACTCACCGTTGCTTATGAATCTCCGATTTAGATTGACATCTTTGATAATCCAATCAGGAGAATGGGCATCACTAAATGGATGGACAGACATTTGAATGATGTAAGTCTGACCGTTAAACTTGAGCAGAGAATAACTCAATTCATAATGTAGTCTTCTGCTAAATCTGTCAATGAGAATATACTGTCTTACAGAAATCAGTGCTCATCATTGTGGTCATCAGCCCCAAGTACAAAGAGGATGTGGAGGGAGATGGAGATGATGACCATGGCCTGCACACTAAATACATTCACAATCAGGTAAGCGCTTGCTCCACAGCTGTCAAATGCTAAAAATATTTGCTTGCAACATCCCCTCATGTGGTCGGGTCCTGTCATTACACTCCGTCCTCCCACGTGGAAGAGTGGAATGAGGAAATGGCTCGGGACTTGAAAATAGGACATTTCATTCCCCAGCTCCACCCAGGGTCCCCTCACTCACAGTCCCATAGTGTTAAATGGTAAATGGTTTTGTATTTATATAGCGCTTTTCTAGTCTTGAAGACCACTCAAAGCTCTTACAGTACAGTTTTACCAGTTTCACCTATTCACACATACAGTGCATCTATTCGCAACACTTTGTTATTCTATGGGGGGGGGGGCATTCAGGGTTCAGCATCATGCCCAAGGACACTTTGGCATGCAGATGGGTCAGGATGGGGATTGACCTGCCGACCTTCAGGTTTGAGGACGACCACTCTACCCATCAGCCACAGCCACTGTTAGTGTGTCACAGGTGCTGAAACTATCTGGAAGGCTTTCCCAGCTCCACGCTGCTTAGTCCAAGTTCGTCGTATGCATCATATTGTTATCAGAAGAGAAAATGAACGTCACTTTCACGACTGTCGGTCAATCAATCAATCAAATTTTATATGGATAGACCATATTCACAAATCCCAATTTACGGCATAGGACTTCATAAGGTGCAACATCCTCTGTCCTTAACCCTCACCAAAAAGAGTGAGAAAAACCACCATAAATCTGTGTAATAGAAAAAAAACACAACAGGAGTGCAATAGACGCTGTGTGAATCAGAGCAAGTCTACAAAATAACAACATTAGCAAAATTCACAACACAGTCCAGGCTTCAATAATGTGAAGGCCACAGTGGCTCTCATTCAGCTCATAGAATGAACGGACATTGATTTTGTTGCCTGTTTTATTCATAGAAACACTTAACGTGGTACAGCTCTATGAACACTGAAAATCCTCTTTCGCTAATGGCACAGATCCAAAATGAGTTCATCCAACAAGGCTGCCTGAACTTCAGACTGGTACCTGTCCTGTTTCCTAATGCAACCAAGGTACGTATAAGCAATGTGGTAAAAAGTAATTGGTTTGTGTTTATCTAACACTTTTCTAGTGTTGATGACCACTCTATATGCATCTATGTGCAGCACTTTCTTGATCACACATCACTCACACACTGCCAGCCCAGTTGTTGGGGGCCATTTGGGGTTCCATATTCTGCCAATGGAAACTTTGGGACGCAGGTTGAACGGTTGACCTTCTGTTAGGTGGACACACAAGGGTCCCTTCACATACTTATACATACAAGAGTATGGCAGTCCAGTATATACACCAAACAAAATCTAAGCTCAAAACACTTTCCTCCTAACTGCAAATAATGTTTATAATACTCGCTCGCTTTTCAAAATGAATGCATCTTCTCATTCTGGACAGCCCAAGTAAAACGTGCATTATATGGCTATAGTACAGCAAATAACAGAAAAGATGAATGTAAGAAATGACATCAAATATGAATTGGAAGACCTACAGGTATAAGGTGAGGGGTATGTCAAACTAATCATGTAAAAGAGATTTTACCAACTGACTCTCTGGGCTTATTCTGTGTCACAGAGACATGTCCCCAACTGGCTCCAGAGCACCAGGATCTACCGCTGGCCCCAGGACACACAGGACCTGCTGCTTCGCCTGCTCAGGGAGGAGCGCTACATCATCCCACAGCGGGGTTGTGACCTTACCCTCACTGTCCGGCCCCTGTGAGACAAATTGAAAAGTGAGATATACAGGAGCACACTTAAAGGACTCGGCTTATTTTGTCAGAAGCCCGCCACTCTGTCGGTGTGACTCATGCTACAATGAAGACTGTTACTCCAGCAGCAGATGAGCTGTACAGCCTTTACTCTTTTTCACTTGTTTTCAGAAGACCTTTCATTCTACATCTTCGATGACGACGTCTGAAATGAGAACTAACTCGCAACATATCATGTATCAAAAAATCATGTTTTAATTTGACTGAGAACATAATTTTGTCTCTGTTATTTTCCATCAGAACCTTCATCTTTATATAATGAGCAGGAAGCCAAGGAGAAATGGTTTGTGTGAGCTGGATATTATCTGTTATATTCTCTTACTTCTTAAAAGAAAGTGCAGACTGTGTTCTCATGTGCATTTTGTAATCCTTCTATAATAAATACTAAATATACAAGACAACATGCACATTTTATAAACCATGTAAATGTTAAATAATCTTTTCCTGTAGGTTCATCATTACTCAAGACTCTTTTCTCATTATATTAAGTCATTAGATGCATTGTTAGGACAAAATATAAATTAATGTATCAAGATATTGTCTTTATTTTAATCAAATGATAAACATATATAAAGCTTCAAATTGTTCAAGTGCCATTCCCCACAGTGAATCAGTGTGTATTGGTGAAGCACGTGTTTAACCAGAAGGTGGCAGCATGTTCCACAAAATGAAAACACTCCCACGCATTTGTGACCTCGTGCAACAGCGCTCATTAAACATTTAGCTTGAGCTTCTATTACTGATGTTTTATTATGGTGTTACTTTGGATCAGTGAGTGTGATAATGGGGCACAGGACACAAGGTAACGGAAACAGCTGGTGGTAATATTTCACACCGTCTCTGATAAGCCTGAGTTGTTAGGGCCATGTCTTTCTCTGTACTTCCTCTTTTCTGTTACCCCTGTTCAGTCGGTTTACCAAACCTGCCAAAAATGATTTGCTCAAGTCAGTTTGTGTGTGTGAAAGGGATTCCAGTGATGTCTTTAAACACTTGCTCTGCCAGGTCTAATAAAACAGATGATTGTTATTATCCTGGGACTGGTGGGCCACCCGACTCAGCCTTATCTGGTGAGTCCAGAGCAACCAGACACAGCTATTTCCTCAACAAGGCCTGGATCCCCTATTTCATATACTGTGTTCCTTGAACACACACTCCCTGCACTGACTCATTTCATGATTTCTTATACATCTACAGTATATTCATGACAACGTGCATCAGTCTATTGAAGTGGCCTTAAGTGACTAAAACCACCTTGATTCATGTCTAAAGAGAGGAGCTCTTGTCCTATCCTGACTTTAGTGTCTTTCCTGATTTCTTATTACATTTCCACCCCAACTTTTCCAAAATACTAACATGAGTCTTTTCAGGTTCCAAAACGATGTTAAACATCTATTGAAATCCCCCTAAATGAAGAGTTTTAATTTCCCTACAATTGCATGAGTGTGCCTGTGCATGTCTGTGCATGTGTTTGTGATAAATAAATGTATCTTAATCTTAATAAATGTGTTGTTTCAGGATTTTCCTCACTAGTATTATTCTGGTTGCATGTATCGTACAGAGTGATGGGTTCGAAAAAATTAAACATTTAACTACCATAACCATTTTATGCTGAACATGAAAGTCAATGTTTGAGTTCAGAGACAGAAAAAATATGTTTGTTTTAAACTTAGGTAGCAGCTTTGACTGCATCTCATGGTCTCAAACAAAAGTTTATATTTTCAAGTCATTCTCATGACAGCGATGCAAACACCAGCAGGTAAAGAATTAATTACGATGCAAATAAATCATATTTTTTTATTATTCTACGCATTCTTCTTCCTTTTCCTGTTATCTACTCACAGTAAAATTCACCCACTGACCTGTGTTATGCTGGTAGTGAGAGATCTGGTAATTTGCTTCTTTCTAACTCCTCTTCATTTTCAAGCTTGTCAGCCCCAGCCCACCCTGACAGGTGACAATCACGTGAGGCACATACTTGTTAATCCCAATGACCTCATCACAAGTCAAGTATGTGTTCCATGGAAAATAAGTCTTATAGGTACATTTCTCAATTTCAACTGGTGAAAATAATTATTTGGGCACAGTTCCCCTTTAGCAGTTTGGGATCAGAGCCATGTTCTAAGTGCAGATTTGAATGACACGGGGTTGATTGCTGATGTCTGAATTTTAGAACAAACTAGAACAATTGTTTTGTGATTGGCAGTGAGTACAACGTGGAACTGTTTGAGGCTCTGCTCAGACTGTGGCCAACCATGCTTAAAATATATATACACCTGTACTGTAATGCCCCACCAACTGCCTTACAAATGTATACATTGATAATATTTCTCCATATGCTCATAGGTCTTGTACGTGTTGATGGAGAATGCAAGCGGATGCCTGCTGATTGGTTAATTAAGAGGGCCAGGCTCTAACTCAAGGTCAGCACACTCTAGCAGACAGAGGCTCCGTCCCCTTTGAGATTAAATGCAATTGAAATGTTTTCATCATCTGGGAAGTCGATGGCAGCCATGTCCTGAGTATGAACCAGACTGAGCCAGCTTTTCAAAGAGTGTTATGGCTCTTTCAGTGCAGGAGAGAGAGCAGCGAGCTCAGCATATATACTACTGATGCCTGCCATGAAAAGACTATTACCGGAAAGTGACTGGAATACTGAGCAGCTCTGATGACTTGTAGGGGGTTGGCATCATAAAATACAACAGCCTACATGTACATTTGAAAGTCCAAAAGATTCAAATTGGGTTTCAGTTTAGAAGATATTTTTGATTATCTCTTGTAATAAAACAAATTAATTGAATTGAAAAGTCAAAACCAGTATTTCACTATTTTGTCACCGCTGAACTCACAGGTCCAAATTACAATTGAGGCACTTCACAATAAGAAATACAAATCTTTATTTGGGCTTGATCACATTTTCTATGTTTATGTTTTCTGCAATGTTACAGTATATCCCATTTTAAGACTGAAGCAAAAACAGTATAGTTGCAGTATATCGATCTACAGTATATTAACTGTCTAATACATTAATAAAACAGAATACTAAACGAAGACCCCATGTTAATGTGTAAGAAAATGTCACCTTCTCCACAGGTCATTAAAACCCCTAAATTCACAATATGTCCTCGGTGATGTCAGATGCCCTTAAGAGGCAGCATGCTGCAGAAGACCATGTTCAGCTGTCTATAATATTAATCCTTGACCTTTAGCTCTCAGTCATAGCAGCTTCCCTGAAAAATCACTCTCTATATACAAAAAATATAAATATTTGATAAATCAGTGTTAGCTTGTGGCCACTTTCTGTTTATATCACTGTACATTGTGGCGATTTTTTTTAAGCTTACATATCAGCATTATATTCCATTTCATTTTCCGTTGCTATGTGGTACTAAATCAATTCAATTGCTGTTAATAGAATTTTTGATGAGGCCTTATATATTATAACATATTTTATCAATGTCTTTATGCATATTTCCTTGTATGAGATGCTTTGGGTGTGATACATACAAGGACATCTTTCCTCACTCACATGAAATATATTATCCAATAAAAAACGTGTCCCTAACAAACCACAAGAGAGGAAAATTATGTTTCCTAGCTCTTTCATCTGAGTCTCAGTCTGGCTCTGATGCTGCAGTGGCAAATAAGGTGAAAAGTTGTCAAGCTCTGCTCAATGTTCCAAGGTCCTGTTTCCGGTTTCTATGTTTAAATGTATTCAGTTATAAAATAAGAGTCCTCCAAAGGTATCTGTAAGCAGGGATGGGCAAAGATATATCCAAATGTATTTTAAACTAAAATACCAAGTACCCTAATCATAAGAGAATCAAAATTAACTCTAAAATAAACAAATAATAATAAATCAATTAAAAACTGTATTCTTGTATTTAAAAAAGAAAATACTTTCCAAAGGGGGCATGAATTCACATTGGTTACTATGTATTGATACGTCTATTTGATCTACTCTCTAAGTAATTAATGAATCAATCATTCAATTATTAAACATAAATAATTACTTATGTGTCGACACACTGAACTGAAGGAGTAGCCTAAAAAACAAACTCAAACACCTGTGAGTAGCAATGCAGCCTTGCTTTTAAATGATAACATTGGTTTTAATGCATGCATTTTATCTACCATAATTCCTTGCTGAAAAATATATATTTTTTTTTAACCTAATCTGTGATTCTATCTATTTGGTGTGTTTGAACATGTTCCCTTCTTGTATTAATATTATAAACTTATTTCATGTCACTGCTGTCCATCTAGACCAAGACTGCCTTGCAGAAGAGGTATTATATGGGCATTGTGTATGGGAGCTGCAATTTGTATTTTTCTATAACTAATAACACCCTTATATAAATATGTGTTCATTGCGTGTTCCCTTTAAGAAATTCCAATTCCCCCCGCCCTTAAATAGTTTTCCTCCTTTTTTTTCTCCTGTTTCCAGAAGATTGCTTCTTGTTTAGGAGGTGAGAGGTTTCTCAGTTCTCAATCCTTGGCTATTGTTGGAACTGTGTCCTCCTGAACACTTTGTAAACCTGCTCTATTTAATTCACCATAATCCAATGCAAAGATCAAGCCATTGTTTTGATGCTCAACTGACACAGCATGCACATTATGTTATTTTAATCAATGCACAGTCATTGGTATTAGGTTATTCCATGAATTTGGTTTTAGTGGGACGACAACACTAAACGTATTGTTGTTCTTTTATGCTTTTACCACTGCTAGTGTCCGTGTAGTTACTGTAATTGATGTCTTACTTGTTTTGATCCCATATTTCATGGAATCTTGAACCTCTATTGTTGGACCAAACAGGACGATTTCTGGTTTTACCGGTATCATCTTACGGATATTGAGATGCAGTTTGTGGTAAACAACAGTGCTATTCCATCCTTTGGTTTGAGCAAATAGTAATTTATATGTAAAGAAACAACTTATAAATGATTAGTGTGCCGTAAAGAACCTCTTGATATGTGGGCACTTACATCCACAACACCACCAACTGTGCCTCTTCAATTATTGCCCATGAACAACTGTACCCGATGTGAGCTTGAAAAATGAATCACTTATTTTTTAAACGGGTGCCTTGAATCAGTGAGCTCGTGCCGCCTCAATATTGCTTTTATTCTGAAAGCTGCAGCCGGATGTAGTGTCCGTGTGTGTTGTTCGCGCCTGCTATATGTCACGGGTTAGCTAACGTGGGTTAGCCTGTTATGGAAGCGGAGGGAGAAACAACGGAGGGGCTGTCTGAGTACACGGGACTGGCTGCGACTAGATCTGGGACGTGATTCGGAGAGATAACGCCACATACCGGAAGCCCGGGGAACGTCTTCCTGGCTGGAAACCAAAACAGCAGAGAGAGAGCTCAAATCACGGGACACCCACAATTAGTACAACATGGACCCGGCAGCCACGGAGCGTCCGACATTAACCGGCCGCCGTCGAGTGTAGTTCTCCGCAGCCGCAGATTGATTTCAGCGGCTGGAGCCACGGGAATCTTAGTTTTTTTTTTTTTCTCCATGGGGCACGGTCGGGCTTCCCCGCCGCTGTGTCGTTGTTTCCCCGCCGCTGACAGCTCTCCCCTCGGTTGGTATCGACTGGCCAACGAGCCGCCCGCATCGTATGGACTCCTAACAGGAGTTTGTTGGCTTTTCTGTCGGCCGGTTCCTCTCTGACGGACGCGGCAGTCATGTTTGCGGTGCGCATCGTCACCGCAGACTTCTATCTTTCGAGACCCTTGAAGGACTTGGACGTGTGCTACTCTGACTTCAGGGAGAGCGACGTGAAGAAAGTGCCGGTGGTGCGGATATTCGGATCAACACCCGCAGGTCAGTCATCCGCCCGCTGCGTCTGTCTGTCTGTGCTCAATACATCAAAGGGAATGCTTGTTGTGCTTCCAGTGCCGCACCACGCGGCAGTGGCTGCAGTTTGAGCGCGCGCGCGGCCACATACATTCACATACATGCACCCGTTGTGTTGTTTGGAGGAAACGTTACGGGCAGTTTGTGCTCGACGGCATCAGGAAGACGATCGGGGTGTTGACACGTCTGTGGCGGACACACGCTACCAGCGGCGTGCACCGCTGTTGCTCTGCAGCGGTGGGAGACCTCCTCTGCTCCCCCTCCCGCACGGCTCGGCTTTGTTTTCGCTGTCAAGCTCCATCATGGTACGGTGGCGGCGCAGAGCTCGGGCTCCCAGGGCTCGACTTTACACCTCCGCCGGCTGCCACATGTGGCATTCAGGGACAGCTCGCACTTTGCCTTTATTTTGGTTTATATTTCGCTGAAAGCAACCTGTGGAGTGTTGACACGGGGTTGATAACAAAATTCTGCAGCCTCCTCGGGCTTTTTCCACTTTTATGGAAATAAATAGACCAAAGAACAATGATGTTATTGAAGCAATTTAAACAGATTACATGGATTGAACATCTGCAGCAGAGGAGGCTAATGGGGTGGGGGGGGGGGGGTTGGTATGTAAAAAAATGTGCTCCATAGAACACAGTGCAATCTGAATAGGCAGGAGCCATCATGCACAATCGTCATAATTGAAATAAGAAAGAGAGATCGTTATTGATGAACTGCATCTTACATCGTGTGAAAATGAAAAGCACAATGTAGACTCACATTTGTCAGATTCTCATTTGGAAAAATGTCATTTCGCACAGATAGCTGCAGTAAAAATGGCTAACAAAAGAGAGGTTGGATTTTCTATGGATCAGTGTTTTTTCTTGGGCTTTGGCCCATCCTCTGCTCTCTATTAAAGCCATTACAACTGAGCACCCTGGGTATCTTAATTCCCATGCCGCTAAACAATAGAATCATTTCCTGCACAATGGCTCGGCATTAGCATTCCAGCCAAATCCCCTTGCGATTGCCCTGCCCCTCTTTAACCCTTTGTGACAGGTGAAAGCACCATTGCAAGGGACTTTGTCAGGGTACATTGGTAATGAAAAAATGGTGGTCAAACTTGTCCCACATACTGTGTCACTGCTCCTCCGCAGGGCAAACTGGAGCACCCAGCAGAGAAGGATCCACCTCAATGAGGATTAAATGCTTTAGAGCAGATACAGGCAGGACAGTGAGCCTTGGCATGCAGCTGTGATGATGTGAAGGGGATACTAACACACACACACACACACACACACACACACACACACACACACACACACACACACACACACACACACGTGTGTGTGTGTGTGTGTGTGTGTGGCTGTATGTTTAGGGTCATTGTCCAGCTGGGCCTCCGTCCCAGTCGCAAATCTTTTGCAGACTGCATCAGATTTTCTTCAAGGATTTCCCTGTATTTAGCTCCATCCATCTTACCCTCAGTTCTGACCAGTTTGCCTGTAGCTGTTCAAGAGAAGCATCCCCACAGCATAATGCTACCACCACCATGTTTCACTGTTTGGATGGTGTGCTCAGGGCGATGGGCAGTGTTGGGATTCCGCCACACATAGCGTTTTGCATTGAGGCCAAAAAGTTCAATTTTGGTCTCATCTGACCAGAGCACCTTCTTTCACAAGCTGGCTGTGACTCCCACGTGGCAAACTCCAAATGGGATTTATTATGGTTCCATTTCAACAACGGCTTTCTTCTTGCCACCCTCCTTCCATAAAGGCCAGATTTGTGGAGTAGACTTCTAATAGTTGTCCTGTAGACAGATTCTACCACCTCAGCTGTGGATCTCTGCTGCTCCTCCAGAGTAACAATGAGCCTCTTGGTTGCTCCTCTGATAAATGTTCTCCTTGTCCGGCTTTTCAGTTTGGGTGGACGGCCTTGTCTTGGTAGGTTTGCGGTTGTGCCATATTCTTTCCATTTTCTGATGATGGATTTTATGGTGCTCCGTGAGATGTTCAAAGCCCTGGATATTTTTTTATAACCTAACCCTGCTTCATACTTCTCCACAACTTTATCCCTGACCTGTTTGGTGAGCTCCTTGGTCTTCATGATGCTGTTTGTTCAGTAATGATCTATAACAAAGTCTGAGTCCTTCACAGAACAGGTGTATTTATACTGAGATTAAATTGCAGACATGTGGACCCTATTTACTAAGTATGTGACTTGCAAATGTGACTTGTGAAGGCAATTGGTCGCACCAGATTGTTTTTAGGGGTTTCACAGTAAAGGGGGTGAATACATATGCACTCAACACTTTTCAGATTTTTATTTGTAAATAATTTTGAAATCCATTTAATATTTTCCCCCACTTCCAAATGATGGACTATTTTATTTTGGTCCATTACATAAAATCACGATGAAATAAATGTTAATCTGTGGTTATACCATGACAAAATGTAGAAAAGTACAAGGGGGGTGAATACTTATGCAAGGCACTGTATGCTAAACAGCAATCCATCAGCACTGATTCATGCAAAATATAACCTAATTAACATAGCACTGCATAACTGGGACTCCCTGACATAAGTAGCATCATAATATAAAAGCATTATCTAAATAATAACCTTCAATTTAGTTTCAAATGCTTTCCTGAGCTTGTTAGACAGTGCCAGCAAAAGTGTTGCAAGAGAGTGTGCAATTAATTGGTCAGTTGTTACATTCATGGACAACAATGATTTCTTCAAGTAATTTTTCAAGCAAAACCCCCCCAAACAATTGCTGGTTCCAGTCTTGAATTGTAATCTTTAGCTGCTTTCACACATGCCTTGAACTCGGAAGAACCTCCAAACATTCTCCGAAGGGATGTATGTGAGAACCTCCGGACTTTCTGCAGAGTTTCTCTGTCTGGCCCCCTAGTAATACCCTGCAGAAAGTCCAGAAGAGCCGATGTGAGAGGACAGCAGGAGATTCAAAAAAGAGGAAATAAAATGAGGTGTGAATCTCCCGCTGTTGTTGATGTGTGGAAGGCAAAAGCCGGAGAAAGTCTGGACCCAGTGCTGCGTACGAGCTCAGGAGTTCATGTCTGAAAGCTGCTTCAATTATAATGATAAAACATTGATTGTCTGTATTTAAGTGTTCAAGCATCACCCTGGGCTGTAGGTGAACCCTTTCATTTTCTGATATTCTATACAATAGACTGAAACCCAACATATGCAAATTACAATGATGAATCATGTTGGGTATTTATGCCTGACATCAAGGAGTTTGAATTTTTTCGAAACAATTCCATAGAAGCCCATATTCTATTCCTGATCGGATCTAAAGCTGAGTTTCCACTACACAATTTTCAAAGTCAGCAGAATTTGTGCAGTAGAAACTACATGACTTCCTGTTGTGTGATAGGGAGTTTTGTAGTTGTTGTGAGTTCATACTACACGACTGACCGGCATAAAGGCTTACACACCAGACGATCTTTCACCCGAGCTGCTTTCAGACATGCACTGGACTGGTAGTTTCTCCGTAGTATGTCATGTGTGAACACAAATATCTGGGTGAGAAGCTCCACAGTTTCTACAGACCTTATCCGCCTGACCTCCTAGTATATAATTGTAGAAATCAAGAGAATCCCATTTGGGATACCCCGCTGGATTCACTGTGAGCCAGTGAGGTTTGATGACTCTTCAAACATGTGAATGTGTCATGGTTTGGTTTGGCCCCTAGTATTCCATTAAAGTGAGCCAGCTAGAACACTAGGCCTTACCTATATGGAATGCAGCCATTGTTAATGTTATTAACTAGTCCTACTTCCTGCCGCTTTCCTACCATGAAGTAAAAATGGCTGCTGTGAACAGGGTTTACATGCAATAGGTGATTCCAGAGGAAATTCTGATACAGGTTTGATAACTGTCATAACAAATGCTCTCAGTTGGAGCATTGTCCAGATGCCAACAACTCTCATCACGTCTGATAGGTTATTGTTGCTGGTATGTGGCATTGAAACATTTCAATGTCCCATTGATGCTTTCACTGATAAAAAGTTTACACAAACACAGTAGATGCGATTAAGATGCATTTATTAGTCCCAAACACATGCACAGACATGCAAAGGCACACTCATGCAGGTAATTTCCCTACCTGGGAAATTACCTGCATGATAATCTCTGCTTTTGACCCATCTGGTGCAGGACACACAGAGCAGTGAGCGACCATGTACGGCGCTCGGGGAGCAGATGTTGGGGGAGTAAGGTGCCTTGCTCCGGGGCACTTGACAGGGTAGGGAGACTCTTGGATTTATGGACAGATCAATCCAGGTTCGTCTTTTTGTTGTCTCTCTGTGGAGTCGAACCAGAGACGAACCAGAGACCTTCTCTGCCCATAGTCCAAGTTTCTGCCACTAGACCACCGCCTCTCCTTAGCTGGCATTGTTTCTGTTGTGATTTGAACCAGAGTCGGTGTTGTTTAGAGTAGCCTGTCTGCAGTTGGTGTGCTGTAGTGGGAGCCCCGCACGTTTGCACAGTTTGACTATCCTCTTTCTATGCTTATGTCACTCGTGGCGAGTTAGCTCAGCGTTTTCAGATATAAAATTACATCACCATCTGGAATACATTGAAGCCAAACGGAATCTCTTTCTGTCCTTCTCAGTTTCTCTGTAGCTCAGAATCAGGCCACACCCAGCTAGAAAGAGTGACTTTTTAATATTTCCTTTTGCCTTTATGGTATTTTTATTGTTTGGGTTGAAGGGAGGAGTTCATGAGCAGTTTGCTCAATGTATGCCGACTTTTATCTCATCAGTGTGTTTACCCTGATCTAAGCGGCCAGTGCATGAGTACCATGTGGCTCTGGCTACAACCCCAGGCCTCATATTCCCTGTCCTTTCCTGACCTAAGCCGTGCACTCCCACCAATCAGCTCTGTGTAATTCGATGCCACGCTTGTGTCGCTGCCGTCGCTGCTCGCTCTACCTTGCTCTACTGGAGGTGCTAGCGAGGTGCTACTGGTGCTAGCTGAAGATGACACACTTGGACTCGTAGAGAACAGGACATTCAACGCTGTACAGTCTTCCACATTAACGCCGTGCTGCCCTAAATGTTTGGTGAACTTCCCTCATCCATTGCACTTTGCCTTGTCGTCGTGAGGCCACAACGGTCTCACGGTCGTGAGACCGTTTAGCGCGTGTCAGCTTTGCCATGTGAGGCATCCATGCTAGGTTGTGTCTAGACAAATAGACAGGCTGTTGTGTAGTGTGGGACGTAGTCACGTAGGCAGGTCCTGGCAGATGCATATGGCCTCCTTGCATTTTAGGAACCGATAAGCAGAACCGATATTCTATTTATTCTAAGGCTACCCGCACTACCCGGTACTTGGCATTTTGGATTCGGTTCTAATTTGGAACTGAGTTTCGGTTCCCAACCCTAATTATTGGGGATTAAAAAATAAAATCTGTCAGGGCGGCAAACAGCCAGCCGCTGGATCGCTGTCCGAGCGGCTGTAACCTTTTGAGGTTTGACAGCATTGATCTCCACCCGACAAGCTTGGCCCAGATGCTTTGAAAGGCCCTGGGGGCCCCTGTGTCAACAGGAGGCCAACTGTTGTGGTCCCGTGCGTGTGTGTGTGTGTGTGAGCAGAGAAGGAGGAAGTGCAAGACCAATTGACCTGAATGAGGGGACCAAGAAGTGAGGTCCAGTTAGAAGTAAAACCGATCCCCCCCGCCCGGGTTTAGCTCTCCCCAGGGGAACCTTTTAATGCATCTAAAGGAATTCCTCCATTAATAGGATAATGGGTTGACTCGAACACACTCTTTGGCTCATTAGGATTAAGATTATTGTCCCCTTAACTGTTTACTTTCTTTTGACTCTCAGATACTTGGGTTCAATTATCATCCTCTAACCCCTGCTCTAGTTGGTTCAAATTATATCAGAACTGAGAGATATGTTTGTTTGTTGATATGCTTTTTTGTTAGGGTGGAGCAGAATACTTGTTGTCGGAATAGTTGTGTAACTGTAAATATATTGTAACGACTCATCCTTACCCTAATCATTTTGATAGAGAAAGGACAACACCGACCCTATAGGAGTTGTTGTTCTCTAGTAGCTGTGTTCCGGATGGCTTTGCCAATGAGGTAATGGGATTTAGTCCATCTCCATGGTGAGATGGATGCCCATTGCTGAATAGGGAATGGGGGGATAGCAGGAAGTATTTTGTCTTTTTATGCATCTGTATTAAAAAGCCAGTGTTTGATGTGAAGTGCAGGGTCTCCGCTGAGGGCCACTGTTGGTTGGTGTCTGTAATGTCCTATGTTCTGGAAGTACCTCTTAGTTTTCCAAAACAGATCCTGTAATGTGGTTCTGTGTGGTCTGGAGAGAGAGGCCTGTGTTAGCACGTGGTGTTGGGTCATTTCAGGTCCTACGATCAGTGTTCTCTACCTCTACCTCTCTCCTCCTGCCCCATTCTCCCCACAAAGGGAGAGAGAGAGAGAGATGAGGGACCCTGTTTTGTCCACTCTCATAATGAGAGAGGGAGACTTCCCACTCTGTCTCCTAAGGGCCACTGGTGTTGCTGCAGTGTTTCAAGGCAGATTTAGACCTTGTCTAAAAATAATGAAAGAATTTGGGCAGACTGAAGAAAGCTTGAATCTCTGCTTGAAAATGGGAGAATGCTTTAAACCTGCCACACTGTGCCATTTCAGCATAGTTTTTAATAAGGCTCGTGATTGTGTGTGGTGGTTGTGCACATTTGCGTGCATACACACAAAGACAAACCATTTTTTTCATCTGTAACATTGGGGTATCTGTGCAAATTGGGATTCAGTAGCAGCACTCCTGTTATTTCAGTAATGTACTAGCTCATATCTGCTTAATGTTTGTGCATTCCTGTACATTTGCCAAATCTGTTTTTCTTTTTAAAAGTCGTGGACCAACAGTCTTTCTGCCTCTGTTCTATTTCAATCTGGGATTGCAGTGGGAACTGAAAACGGTCTGTCTCATCAAATTTTAATTCAATATCCCTGTACAGTCAGTTTGAGGGCAGGCTTATTATAAAGAGGGAAATACTGGAAGCCCAGCTCTAAAAATAGCTCTGTGTGTCTGTGTATTTTTATGCAACTACGCTTGTGTCTGCAGATAGACGGCAGGCTGGCTGTTGTTGCTGCGTAACAAGCCACAGACTCTTAAAAACTGAATGTCTCCGATT